>NC_135552.1:19897180-20197180 GCF_964340395.1 Glandiceps talaboti
TCTCTCTCTCTCTCTCTCTCTCTCTCTCTCTCTCTCAGCTTCTTGCACATTTGAATACGATACCTGTACGTGGACAAATGTCAGAACGTATGACGATTTTGATTGGATACGATACAGTGGATCTACTTCATTTTTACCAGACCTTACAGGTCCAACCAAAGACCACACCACAGGAACTAAACACGGTCAGTATGTTTATCGATTTATTGCATTTGTATTCATATTAATTTAATATATGAATAGTTTGCATTACGGTTCGTCATATATTAAAGGAACACTTTTTGCCTATTTCAGTTTTTGAGCTGGTCACCTTTTCAAACATCTCTTTTCGTCTTGGTATTTACAGGATGGTACATGTTCATAGAAAGTGCGCCACCAAGCTCAACTGGTGATAAAGCACGTTTGGTGTCTGAAGTCTTCATGCCGAATCAAGATTTTTGCTTTGTGTTTTATTACCACATGTACAGTAAATTTGGTGATTCACCTGGTATATTAAGAGTAAGTTGAAAGTATGATCATAATATGGGTAGTTATTTACAGTTTCTAGCAATGCATTTGACCAACATAAATTACGTTTTGTCAAAATATGCTTTGTCTGTTTGACACGTTGGGGTTTTTTTTCTGTGAAATATAAACTGGTATAATTTATTATTTCTTTAAGCTCTTCATATAGTTTTATTATACTATATTTTTACAAGTAAAATATAAAAAACTTTGATCTTGTCATACTTCACTTTTCTCAATTTCATCGCCATTGCCAAATAAAATGAAAGAAAATGTCACTGAAAGCTTGTACCAAGAAGTCTGATATTCAATGTTGTAGTAAATAAAAATATTCTTAAACAAAACTTCTTTTCAGTCGCAACATGTTAGTCGATATTTATTGGTAAAAATAGTAGGTACTTAACTTTGCTAAACTTATTTGCATACCGAAGTTGCACCTGTGCAATCGTGCAATTCAATCAACGTGAATAATTAATTCTTCATCTATTTGCTTTACCAGAATGAAATATCGAAAAGTTATGATTTATATCAGCAAGTCTTTACTCTGTCATGGGTCACATATAATTCAATCCGTAGAACTAACGATGTTAGTATGGATTGGTTAATAACCGAACAATTACTATTTGTATACAGGTTATAGCTGAGTATACGGATGGTACAGAAGACGTCGTAGTATGGACTATGCAGGGCAATCATGCTGATAGGTGGCATGAAGGAATGGTCGATATGACGTCAACAAAAGCTTTTAGGGTAAAAATAAGAATTATGTAGGCCAAAATATAAATGACGAAATCCATCATATTGGCTCTTTCTGTGTGTGTGTGTGTGTGTGTGTCTGTCTGTCTGTCTGTCTGTCTATCTATCCGTCTCTTTCTCTCTCTCTCTCTCTCTCTCTCTCTCTCTCTCTCTCTCTCTCTCTCTCTCAGAGTAAGCTAACAATATACAAATGTACATGTATAGGTTTGGGAAAGGGCAAATCTTGAGTCTAAGTTTAGATAACATTTATTATGTTATTTCCATAGTGGCAACACACACATCCTCACAGACATACATACAGACAGACAGACAGACAGACAGACAGACAGACAGACAGAAACAAACAAACAAACAAACAAACAAACAAACACAAGTGAATCTATAAATCTTCTATTTTGTAATAGATAGCTATTGAAGGTGAAATTGGCAGTGTACTTGGTGGTGATTTAGCAATTGATGATACAGAGATGCACAGATTTAAATGTATAGATAAACCACCAATGGAACCATTCACATGTTTTGATGATTCAGCAACTGTAGATCCTGAGATGATATGTGACTGGACACCAGATTGTGATGATGCATCTGATGAAATCAATTGTGGTAGGTACTCACATCAAAATGTACTTACTATGCGTTGAGTAGAAAATTCATATAATATCTCGAATTTGACGTGGTCCTGAATTTCCACCAGGAATACATAAAGATTGAAGAGCTGTCAAAACAGTTCCCATATTTGTAGTCAAAATAATATTTGAAAGCAATGTCAAATTTCAGAATGTGGCTCTGTTGTGCAATGACTACTAGTAGGCGGGCCTTAATATAACAAAATATAGCCAAAGACATGGCAGATAAGGCGTTGAGACTCAGTGACTGAACAACTTAAGATATTCACTTGATGTATGTGTAACCAACCACGTTGTTCTATTGAAACAGGGCAGTGTGACTTTGAATTTGATACATGTAATTACACTGACTACAGTAGAAGTGATTATTCCTGGAAGCGATGGAGCGGTCCTACACCAACTGAAAACACAGGCCCAGACCATGATCACACCAAAGGGGGCAGCGAACCTGGTATGGCTGAATAACTACTTTTAATTTTATAGACTTGTATCGAACTGGGTCCTCATATTCGAGAACTATGGAATATCAAAGCCACAAACAAAATGGCTGACACTCTCTAGCCTTTTATTATGGCTTACACAATTTCATAGCAGTTGAAAGATGGGCTCACGAATGACTTGTAAGTTACGATCAATTTAACAAATCTAAATCTAACATTCTGCTGCTTATATGTTTGTATGTCCAGGTTTCTACATGTTGTGTGCGTCAGACGCGGGAAGTTTCATCAGTTTTTCTACGTTGGAAGGTCCAATTGTAAGAGAGAGCCACTCGACGTGTCGACTTTCTTTCTTTTATCACATGTATGGAGCAGGTCAGTTTCTAGGTGGTTTACTCCCATAGAAAGGTATATGGATATTTCCCGTACAAATGGGTCACTTTTCACGAACAAAGCCCTAAACATGATGAGAGTTGGCTTTTCATGATCTAACAATTCCCTATTGATAGGGTCGATCACATGAGAAATGTTTTCATGCTTTAGAAATACCGTTGCTATATAAGAACTCAGACCACTAGTAGTGGTCTGAGGTAAGAATAGAGGTAACTGGCCAAATTATTGTGAATGTGAAACCCTAACAACGGTTGGATTTTTCATGGGTAGACGTTTTAAACTTGGGCGAACTTTGGGGAGTAACCCCCCCCCCCCACCACCACCACCACCACCACCACCCTCGCCACCAACAACACCACCACCACCACGGCTGGTCAAGTTAAGCAAATAGAATTGCGAACTACAAAATATTTCATATGTTTCTGTTATTAGAAGAAGAGTTTCAGTTTTGAAGTTCAGAACATATACAGTTTACTGCTTAAAGTTAGTATGTTTTAGTTGCTTTGAGGTTCCGAGTAGTTATGTTGGATATGATATAACTGTATCATGTTTCGCTGTTCTTGCTATAGATATGGGTAAATTAGAAGTGTTTTTTCTACAAAATAAACTGGAAACGCGGATCTGGGTGACGTCAGATAACAAGGGAGATAATTGGCTTGAAGCAAACGTTCCCATTGGTCGCATAGCAACGGATTGGCAGGTATAGATCAGATGACGTTAATACCTAGATTTTCTTAAGCGTCGTTTTTTTTGAGGAAATTCTCATTTACACTGTGTTTGTATATTTTTTGGCAAATATTCTTCCAACGTTCATGACAAGCTGCATTATTTTGAAAAGGTGAAACGTGTGCTGTGAAAGACGCTATATATGTCATGGTTTCACTAACAATATGTTTTATTTGTAGTTATTTTTTAGTTCAGATCGGTCCTTTGGAAATGAAGGGGACATCGCAATCGACGATATCACATTGTCAGACTGTTGGTTCCCAGGTGAGTCATTCCTGATACAACTTGCCTACCGTCATTTCGTCAAATTGTTGTCAAGCTCTGTTATCGGATATTTATACAATTGTGTCGACTCATGTTCATGCGTCACCCAGTACCAGTTTTTACCCAAGGTATGAGTTAGGACCACCTGCCTTACCCTTACAGTCTACAGCTGTGACGCCGTGGATTTTCTTTCTAAGTGCATTTTTTGATGACATTTCAATACATTGCAATCTACTCTCTTTTATTCCATAGAGATTGAAGCATCGTGTGATGAGCCTCGCGAGTACACGTGTACTAGAGGTAGTTGTGTAACGTTGGATAAATTATGTGACTTTACTGATGACTGTGGAGATGCTTCCGATGAATCAGAGGAAATCTGTGGTAAGTGATGACGAAGTCTGTGGTAAGTGATGATGGAATCTGTTGCAAGTGATAATGATGTCTGTGGTAAGTGATGAGTCAGACGAAGTCTGTAACATGTGATCAAGAAGGTAAGTGATGACGAATTCTGTGGTAAGTGATAACCAAGTCGGTGCCAAGTGATATTGAATGTGAGTGATGATGAAGTCTGTGGTAAGTGATGACGATGTCTATGGCGGTAAGTGAAGACAAATCCTGTTGAAAGTGATAATAGTACGTGCTGACGATGTTTGGCGTGGTAAGTAATGACGACGGCGCCTGTAGGCTGTGGTAAGTTTGACGAATTATTTCACAATAACTGAGTCAGTGTAATGTAATAATGATGTGAGTGATGTTGATGAAGTCTGTGGTAAGTAATGATGTGGTTGTAGGAAGATTCATCAACACCGTGGACGTTCTAATTAATATAACACATCAATATATGTTCACGTCTAAACATATGTACAAGTGATGTTTGTTTTTTTGTTTACTTGGTCATAATATATGCGAGATAACTCCTCATATTGCTCTGTAAAAGTACAATGTGCATGTCCATCAATTAGTTACAAACATTACCTTATATGCCACTCAGCTTACAGAAGTATATACGTTTATGTTTATTACTCGGGTTTACAGATGGTTTCTTGATGTGTGACTTTGAGTTGGATCTATGTGAATTTCGTCAGGATGACAGTGACAGTTGGGACTACATTCATCAGAGGGGGAGCTCGGCCGTTGTTCATGAAACAGGTCCGAGCCGTGATCACACTCTCAACACAGCTGCAGGACATTATCTTATGTTAGACACCAAATCATCATCGACAAAGACAGGAGACACAGCTAGACTTCTCAGTCCACCATTTCAATATACCACATCTTCTGAGTGTAAGGTTAGTAAAGTCTATCCAGTGTAAAGCAACTATAATTAAGACTGGACACTTTACAGTGGGGATTGGCCAGTGTGTTTTGGAAAGAGTCCCCATTTTTCGCGAAAGTATTTGTGGAGGATCATACTTTCTGTGCGTTTATAGTTTTGATGGCAGATATTTCAATGGCTGATGGAGAGGTCCAATACTTTGTATGGAAGCTTTTGGAGGAGGGCCAATATTTTTCATTCACTGGACTTCTGAAAAACATAAACCAGCTCCCTTTTCATTTATGTTCATTCCCATATTCGCATGCATCATCAAAACGGAATGGTAATTACACAAACAGAAGGTTTTTATAAGCATCTATCGATTTGTCTAGGGCATCATATTGGTGTTGCAACACAACTACGATATGTGATGAAACTAAAAGACCTTACAAAACACTAATGTAGTCCAAACTTATGTATTTGCCATCTTGTATGGCTATATAGAAATCAAAAGCCGTTGAAATCATGATATAAAACACACAATTGCCAAATCCAATTTTCTTGACAAGACCATCTTTTTCTGATGGAATTAGTTCTCCTTTGCCATTTAGAGAATCACCTATTCTATCTTGTTTATCATAAGGGAAAATAAGTTTAATACATTCTGAGTTAATAAAACCAAATATTTTCTTTCCTCCTTGAATCCATAGGTTATGTTTCATTACCATATGTATGGTTATCATTGCGGTACACTGAATGTATACACCAGGACGTCTGTAGGTGGCGCTATGACGACAATATGGTCGCAGTCCGATGAAGTGGGTGATTTTTGGGTTAAAGCAGAAGTTGCCATATCCGAAGTGAATAATTTCGAGGTACTTAGCAAATTATATTGTTCCATTTTACAATGTATCTTAGTTTTGTAACGTCATAGAACGTTTCCTGGGGTTACGAGTTCCACTGACAAATGTTGGAACAGTGTAATATGGACACTTGCAATACTGTTGTAAGAATTACGAGGTTATACATACACTTGTTAACCTTACATGGAACTACAGATCGCATATGGCATCTTAGTCAAAAACATACACATTTTCAAAATGCATGGTTGAAATTCAATTAACTTTGTGAATTCAAGTATTGAAAACCGACTGATTACATAATCTCAACATTTTCTTTCTTGTACCAGGTCGTATTTGAAGCTGTTGTTGGTACTGGCAGAGAAGGAGACATTGGTTTGGATGATATTTCATTTTCACCAGAATGCACACCAAGTGCTGAAGATCTGCCATTGGAACCACCCCAGCAAACTACTCTAGCTCCCTGTCCTGAAGGTTTCTTCTATTGTAATGACGTTGGTAATAACTGTATACCATCGTCACAGAAATGTGATTTTAAAGAACATTGTGTAAATGGTTATGACGAGCAGGTGTGTGGTAAGTATCAAACAGCTAACAAATCAATGAAATACAGTGTATTCAACCCACCAAGTACGTATTCAATTGTACCACAAAACTGACAAATTTCATGCCCAGAACACAGGTTTCTAAACTTGTACTTTGAATGTTTCTTTTCATTTTGAACCTAAATTAATTTGACGATATTGCGCGTTGGTCATGTGAAGGCAAGCAGTCAGGCTTTGTTCAAAATTTTCGACCACTATAGGTAGTTGTCGAGGGTCAAATGCGTAATTGACAAAATATTTCAGTGCATGTGTTACAATGTATACACATGCATGTAGTTTACTTTGATCCATACTTCATCTGATTAAAAGCTATGGTATACGTTGTGAAGTAACTATACAAAGCTCAAACTGAAGTATCAATACTTACACCATTATACCGTGCCTTTGAAAGACAAATCATACCATATCATATCTTATCATATCATATCATATCTTATCATATATTTATCAGTTAATGATAGCAATATTTATGCATTCTCATACTCTTCAAGGCACGTGCGATTTTGAAATATCTCAATGTGGATGGAATGATGTAAGCAGCGGCATGTTTGAATGGCTCAGACTACAAGTTGGCGAGTCAACTTCAGATCGTGCTCCTGGCAGTGATGGACTTGGCAGATCTGACGGTTAGTTTTTTTGCAAGGTGTCTATTCCCATATGGATGCACCTGGTGTCTACTAGTGTTATAGTGTAGATGCAGAAAAGAATTTAAAACAGTCTTATCTTTCATATTCATTCGGTGTTGAAACACAGTTTAAAGAATTGCTGTCTTCATTATTTTTCAATAATATACACGCACAACTCCAAGTGTTGTCAGACCACTATAGAAATTAGTGATCTGAGATGTGTTTAACACGAAAACAAAGTTGTGATTATAGTAAGTTACACTGAACTTACACTGTCTGCTTGTTAGTGTGTGTGTGTGTGTGTGTGTGTGTGTGTGTGTGTGTGTGTGTGTGTGTTGCAATTGCATTAACTTGATAAAGAAACCCACAACTCTAGGCTTGAAAAACAGCAAGCTGACTCGAGAGGACCTCTCTTGATTTCAGATTTAACAATACATATGTTAAATACGAGTGTTTTTGAACATTCTTTAATGGTGTGCACAATTAAAAAAAATCACAAAATAAAAATGATAAACTTTTTGTATAACAGGTCATTTCATGCTTGTTGAGGGATTAGATACATCATTATACATTGGCGCATTTCTGGAGACTGACATCGTGGGTAGAATATCACGTAGTTGTGTCGTTAGTTTCCGATACTATATGTATGGACCAGACAGAGGCTCCCTTAGCTTCTACCTCCAAGACCCGGATGATACTTTCAACCTCGCTTTACTATGGATACAACAAGGGAATCAAGGCACCGCGTGGAAAAGTGCAGAGGTTTTTGTCGGATCTCATGGAGCAGGCTGGCGGGTGAGACAGCTTACACTTTTTGCATGTATCTGATATCATCTTTGATAAATAAATACATTGTCATATGGTGAAGTAGTAGGTTGTATTTCACAGTTGTCTAAATCAGTAACGTCAGTATAAAAAAAGACAAATATTTAGTTCATTTACACATTGCACTAAGTAGTGTAAGGGTGACCCTATTTTTTTAGGTTTCTCATTACTTTTTCATGTCAACTATTGGTCGGTCGGTCGATCGATTTTTAAAAAAAAAAATAATCTTCTTCATGTTTCCCTGCCTCTCTTTTTCCTCCTCTCCATACTTTTCATTGGATTCCTGGTAACAAGCCCTTTCCAAGCTTCTCTACACACTTGGCATTTTCTACTTTAAAGTGTTTACACACTCTTGATTACAGTTCGGTTATTATACCTGCAAAACGAAGGCACCACTATAATTGTGCAAATCTACCAGAGATCCTACCCACATAGTTAGCTGAAAGCTAGCTTTCCGTGGTAATGTCACAACTTACTCGTTACAACAACGTGTTTTTATTAATGTTTTCTTTGCTAGTTTACATTGAGGGAACATACAATTATTAACTAAATGTGTTTCATCCTGTTTTTAGCTGCCATAATTGTAGCGTTATTTTTTATTTTGAGCTTTGATGTTTTGCGTTTTTCTTAAAAACTGGTGTTATGAAACACGCGAAATTTGCTTGAATTTTTTTAAAATTAATTTTGTTGTGTTGCTCGTTATATTCATCACCTCGGCACCATCAAAATCGTCACTTGTACTTCTCTTACAGACAGGGATACGAGCAGCAGCCATCCGACCTCGGAGTATAGTATAGTATAGTTTAGTGTATTTTGGTATAGTATAGTATAGTGTAGCATAGCATAGCATAGCATAGCATAGCATAGTACAGTATAGCATAGCATAGTATAGCATAGCATAGTATAGTACAGTATAGCATAGTATAGCATAGCATAGCATAGCATAGCATAGCATTAGTATAGTATTAGTATAGTATAGTATAGTATAGTATAGTATAGCATAGCATAGCATAGCATAGCATAGCATGGCATAGTATTAGTATAGTATTAGTATAGTATAGTATAGTATAGCATAGCTTAGCATAGCATAGCATAGTATTAGTATAGTATAGTATAGTATAGTATAGTATAGTATAGTATAGTATAGTATAGTATAGTATAGACTAAGAGTATATTTTTTACTCAAAATTACGTGTAAAGTCACATGTACAACATATAATGCAATGTCAATAATCACACAAACAACATTTAGATACTGAATAGAGTGACGTAACAGCATTCAAATGACAGCTTTAGATATATAATGCAAGCTCTGATGACTGTTTAATTTCATTATTTCAGATAATTATAACGATGCTTCGAAATCGATTTCAGTTCCTAAAAAAATTCACCAAAAGAATATCGTGAATTTCCATTCGTTAGGGGAAGCCCACAATATACAACGTGACAGTCACTAAATATATGATGGCCCTCTAATTTTGCTTGGAACATTTTACCCTAAATAAAGTTGTTGGTTACGACTCGAAGCTTTTTTCCAATCCGAGGTTTGAAAGCCACAATTTTGAGTTGATAGTTTGGGTTTCACTTTTAGAATCGAAATATACGTCCAGGGTTATATGAGATATTATATGAACCTTTGAAATACTTGTAAATGACTTACATTTTCTTTTTCTTTTCCCATCTTTATGTATAATTTTAGTTCGATATAGAGACCTATCCCCTACTTGGTACAATTACAGGTGAAATCGTTGATATGGCAGTTGACGAAATTGAATTCAACAATTGTCATCCAGATGATGAACCATCTAACATATCAGGTAGAATTTAATTGGTTATTCGACATGATTACGTCATAAAATGAGGGAGTAGAACACATAGAATCATTCAAATTTAACAATAATAGATTTTTTTTTTTAAATGTAAAATATTCATTGATTTTGGAATGACGGTGTTGACAGGGACAGACACGGGTGATGTCATTAGATCATGAAACTTATCTCGGGCGTCAGGAATCTAAATATTATTAAAAAGTGGTTGGATTTCCTGTGAGATCATGTGAGTTGCATAGAACAAGCTAGCATATAACATGAAGTGTAACATTTAGATGTTATTCCCCAATATTTTTCTTCGTTCAGCCAAGGAAAAACGAGTGACCCAAGGGGGCTTTGAAAGTAATGGCAATATTGTGAACGTTTTGACTCATATTTCAAACACAGCAGAACCAGTGACGTAAACACGCGTTGTTGTGACATAGACGCGCTTTGTCGTGACGTAGATCGACCATAGTATAAATTCCATATTTCTATTGTTGTTCAACTTGGCTTGTACATTCCATAATGAATGCATTATAGTCTAATATATTTTAGTGTGCTGTGTAGTCTATCTATGAGTTCAGTAATGCCTTGGTTTTGTTGATTACCGAATTCGAAGACAAGCCTTAGGGTAGAAGTGGGAGAGACATTGACGTATAAGACTGACAAGTCTCGTTTTCTCTGCTTTAGATTTGACTTGCGATTTCGAAGAAGGACTTTGTGGTTGGCTTCAGGTTGCGTCATACACAGATGACGATGATTTTGATTGGGCGAGACATTCCGGTCCAACAGAGACACGTGCCACTGGTCCAGACTATGATGTTACTAAAGGGTCTGATGGTGATGGTAGGATTTGATATGATATGTGTTTTATTGTCATATATATACTGATACATATATAATGAAATGTGCATTGATTTTGCGTGTAATGAAAAATTTACAAAAACAATATTCTGTAGAGGACTCCTAACACGAAATTGATGCGTCTGCAAAAGGAAAAAAAAGAGATAAACTTGTTTTAATTCTTTTGCATTTTATTGTACTTGATTGTAAGTACATACAAATGAACTTATTTATTTCCGGTTTACAGTGTTATCTTAGAATTCAACTTGAAAATATCCAGTGACTGTTTTTGTAGAATAAGTAGTTGCTTATACCAGCTCAGAAGAACAGGTAACTTGAAACAAAACGCTGCAGTGCAGAACATCCATTTTGCATGAATGGGGAGGGGGGGGTATTACATAATAATTCAACAGACCATCTTTGTGAACAGTTCTTTTTACAATTCAAGCAGTACACATTTTTACTTGCATTTTCTTTTTCACATTTTCAATCATTCTTGATTTCTCCTTAAAGGTTATTATATGTACACCGAGGCTACCAATTACTATGAAGATTCAAAAGCTCGTTTGACCATCTACCCACAAGCACCTACTTCTGAGCCATCGTGTCTTTCCTTTTATTATCATATGTATGGTGCAACTGTGGGGTCCCTTAGTGTCTATGTACAAAGACTTGGTTTCCCTGAGAGTAAAGTATGGACACGTATTGGTACCCATGGCAACGACTGGCACTTCGCCGAGAAGACTATAAGTCAAGAAGATAATCAATACCAGGTACACTTTTTTTGTCGGGAAGTCTCGAAAAGTCTCTTGAGACCTCTGTATTCCTGCATATTTCTTCTCCGCTCAGCGAAGTAATGGTGTATTAATCCAAATGCAATTCTGAAATTCAAATGTGTTAAGAATAGAAGAATTTATATTTTGCGTTTGTCAAAATCGTCTTGACGAGAGAATAAAACTGTGAGGATAACCTAGACATAGCCACAATTCAGACGATGTCATTATTATGCATTATTTACATCGCACATAGCAATTATGTTTCTGTTGTAAACGCAAACACACTCCCATAGATAATATTCGAGCTAACATTTACTAAATAGTACGTGATTTTATGCGGTAAAATAACTGATCCAATTACATGTTTTTATTTCAAATAAGATTCACATTGAAGGCGTTATCGGCAATGGATATGCCAGTGATATTGCCATCGATAATATTACTTACAATGCTGGTGAATGTCCTCCAACAGGTAATATCTACAATTGTTTTAAGTTAGTGTATGAATGATAAAATTTCTTGTTTGTTTGTTGGGATTCAAACACTGCAATGCTTAGAAGGCTTCATTTTGAGATAAAATTCTATTTTGATTTGAAGCCTCAACAGTCGTAAATGATAGCATAATGTGAACGAACTCTTTACCGATATCAATTTACATTTTACTGTCAGTCACCAAGTTCCCAATCTTGCACACCCTAAGCGCCACTAATAAATCCTACAACTGTTTCCATGTTAAGCTCTTGTACGAATTTCAGTACCGTGTGTGTGTGTGTGTGTGTGTGTGTGTGTGTGTGTGTGTGTGTGTGTGTGTGTGTGTGTGAGTTTAGAACTTTGACTTCCATGTACGGACCAGAAATTTTTATCACAGCAAAAGAGTATTTTTATTTATTGTATATGAAAAACTCCACGACCAGCAATAACGTAGTATTCCCCAAGGAGAAGACAAACAAAAATATTGCAGTTACAAAACACAAACACTAACCACGCACTTACCAATAATTTAAGTAAATTTGTGGTTTGGATATTCCCCCCTAATGTTGAATTCATAATTTTTTCATTTCATTACCTGTGCATGTGCTATTCAGATAGTGAAAATAATCATCACATTCTTTCTTCCAGCTGGTTGTAATTTTGAAGCTGACTTTTGTGATTGGGAAAATGACGATACGGCAGAAAGGAACTGGAGGCGTGGTAGTGATGGTACGCCCTCTAGTGGAACAGGGCCAGAATATGACCACACTACAGGCACAGCTGATGGTAACTTACGTATTGAATAACAGAGGACAAAATACTCCACCCAGAAGCATCATAAGAGATACATTTTTAATTCCTTCATATCCAAAAAGACTAAACTATTAGGGTTTCAAAGTTTTATTTGATATATACTCCTTTACCAAATGGGTGTGGGTGTTAAATATTTTGCCAAAATGACAAGTTTTAGGAAAAGACCAAGAGAATGTGTACGAGAAAAATTGAGAGCTTGACCTGTAGAGCTAATTTGCATATACAAAATATGACTGCACTGTCATTACATTATCATCATAGTATGGAAAACGTCTACTGTCGAACTCTCATACTATCATACAATCCTATCCATTGTAGAAGTGTACAGAATTGTACGTCTGAGGTACTTTCAATAGTTGTAATGTTATGACTTACTTGTTCTCCTATCAGGTTGGTTTGCTTACATCGAGACTTCGTTCCCCACGGTATCTGGAGACGAAGCCCGTCTTCTCAGTGCCGTTTACCCAGGTGGAGCGACAGAATGTCTAGCTTTCTGGTATCACATGAATGGTCGTGATATTGGAATTCTACGAATATACACAAGAGATGTTGGTGATGGCAAAGTCAGTGAGCTAACATGGGAAAAATCTAGTAAGTATTACAGCTTTTATGATGTCAACGTAGAGGAACTGTTAGATTTATAGTCAGCTAATATACTATTACTGTCGTATTCAGTCACATGTGGTATTAAAATCAGATATTGTCTAGTTGAGGGTTAAGTCCACTTTTATGCTGTTAACAGTTTTACAGTAAACTGCCAAATTTATTACACGTGTCAAACGATAGAGGAATTGACGAAAAGTGACACAACCAAATGCTGTTCTTGTTGTAAACTTTTCTACGTATTAAGAACATATACTTCTGTCGTTCTTCCTGTCACCACCGATCATTACATACAACCATATACAAATTGTATATCCATGATGTGAATATTTAACGATGAGTTTGTCCCTCCCCGTCTAAACTGTCTGTGCCGTGATGATTAAAGTATACATTAAAGTATGTACAACATATCCTGTATATGGATAAATCCATTCGTATATGTACCAATCATATCTGGTTGCTAGAAAACGATCTTTACAGATATAAATCTCACCTTTTTTTACATTCAGCCGATCAAGGCAACATGTGGAGGTATGCACACTACAAAGCATACAGTGACAATGATTATCAGATAGTGATAGAGGGAGTAGCTGGTGATGACTCTAAGGGAGATATAGCCGTTGATGATCTCCTACCAGTTGATGGTCCATGTAGCCAGCCAGGTAGACAATTTTGATGAAAATGTGTTGTTTTTATTCTCTTCATTTATTTCATATTTTACTTTTACCTTATGCTACTCGATTGCTTTAGAATTTTACCCCCCCCCCCAAAAAAAAACAACAAAACAAACAAACAAAAAAACCTGTCTCTTCAATTCGCTATTCTGGCCGTGTAGTACTGTGTGTGTGTGTGCGTGTGTGCGCGCGCGTTCGTGTGCGTACGCGTGCGCGTATGTATGTATGTATGTATGTATGTATGTATGTATGTATGTATGTATGTATGTATGTATGTAAGTGTGTGTGTGTGTGTATGTATGTATGTATGTATGTATGTATGTATGTATGTAAGTGTGTGTGTGTGTGTGTATGTATGTATGTATGTATGTATACGTATGTACATATGTATGTTGAATTGGGTCAGATGGGCTGGCAGCGATATTTTTTATTTTGCCATTGGAACAATTTGTTAATTTCTGAAGTAAACTCTCCAAATATTTGGCTGAATAAACTCCAAAAACATTCAAACCTGAACATTAATAATTATAATATAGATGTGTATGCATCCTCATCAGCCTCCTCTCTCCAGACCAATGTATGAGGGCGACCCGTCAAGTCATACCGTACAGACTAGAGATAAAGTGGCAGGAGGGATACGAAAATAAATAAAAAAAACACCATCTCAAGATTGACACATATTTATTGTCTTTTTATCTTCTATAAAATATGTATTGTACAAATTTTAAATGACATGAGATTTCAAAATTAGGAGTATAAAGCAAAATTAATAGTACAATACAAGTCTTCTACATTTGAAGACATAGCCCCCAACACACTACATTGGTAATATTCTCCAATGCAGGCAATGGAGAGATATTTTATATTAGCTTTCTGTTATTCTGAGCCATGTTTTTTTTTAAAGTCAAGCATAGAATAAATTACGCTATTATAGAAATGCAAAAATACAAGATATATGTATACACAAGTATAAATGTATATTTCTTTCAAAATCAGTGTGATGAAGTGTCAAATTCATTCCAATATAAATTGTCAGAAACAGCATGTACAAAACTTGTATGTTATATAATATATTTTAAAAAGAGAACATTTTAACGTATGACATTATAAAATATGACTAACTACATTTTTGTATGTATGTATGTATGTATGTATGTATGTATGTATGTATGTATGTATGTATGTATGTATGTATGTATAACACCAGGAAAAAAAAACAGTCAAACGAGAAATGATAATGTCCAGGCTATAACAAATATTCCCCCTTCACGCTCACTTGATGGGAGAGGGGATGTCTCAGCTTGCATGGGGAAAACTACATGAAAATCAGAGATTAAAAGTTTATCGCCAAGACAGTAGCGAGAGGTCAAGGTTCAACTGTTGTGTTTGTTAGTAAGTGCAGTATTCCAATGATGGAATCTGCATTGCGGCTGTTTAAAAAGATTTTAGTCTAATTTAAAGTCTGTAGAAGTAATGTTTTACGATAGGTGAGAAGTGGGACATTTCCTGTAGCCCCTATGGTATAAGTTCTTGTTTGACTCCTTTTCTTCTGGTGTTAATGTGAGTTTTCGAATATAAACCTGAGGCTCAATATGAGACTGGCCTCATATTGCCCTCCAATGTGAATCTGATTTTGAATCTGAGACTAACTTTATACTCGTAACTACAGGTTATTGTAGTTTTGATAGTGGACTGTGTGGTTGGACAAATGACAGAGATGAAGATGACTTTGACTGGCAACGAAATAAAGGTTCGACGCCGACTCCAGATACAGGGCCCTCTGTGGATCACACCACGGCTTCCGATCAAGGTGAGAATTTCTATTGCCATTTCACATAGCAGGAGAAATCTAGTGTTCTGCTGTTATAGTATGTATGCAGAGATGTGTAAAATACCAACTAATACCCGTGTCTTCTGTAAATTAGATACATTATTTTGTAAAACTTTGTTGTGATTCAAGTGTTTCCATGTTCTGTTTCGTCTACAGGTCATTACATGTACACAGAAACTAATTTACCAGTTGGTAGTGGTTGGAAGTCACAGCTAGTCAGTGAGCATTTCGACCCTACACAAGCCGAGTCTTGTTTTATATTTTACTACCATATGTATGGGGAAGGTAAGTTCGTTCCATTTGTGTGACGCCATGTACAACCAAGGACAGACAAGCATTTACAAGCGGAATTTGAGAAAGTAAACAACTGCATTTGATTAATAACACTTGGCACAGCATCCAAGAACATCAGGGACTTGTATTCTACTAAATGCTTTGATAAGAACAATTATATGGCTTCTGTACATGTACATGAAATGCCAGGGGGAAATTAATAATAATAATAATAATAAAATATGTTTATTCAGGGTAGCTCAAGTAAGTATTACAGTACAAAAGTAAGTGAAACACTTCTTTCCGTTGAGGCCCTCACACTGGACAAAAAAAAATCATACACACATTCTCAGACAGAACGAAAGCAAAACACTGCACAATAAATTAATGTGAGAAAAAAAAATACTCGATGAGCGAATTGTGAACTAACACACAACAGCAGTGACAAAGAATTCGCAAACGGCTGCAATGAATACAAAGTTACATGACTGAACAAGGGGACAGAAACAGCTGAAACTAAGACAATTGGTGATAACTCTTCTTGTACCTGGCTGAAAAACCAGGTGACGTTTTAGCACCTGGCTACTTGGGCTGAGCGTCCAAGTAGTGGGTTTTGTATAGCCTTTTAAATATACTAGTGTTTTCAGCTGTTTTCAAGTTGTCTGGTAGGGAGTTCCAGGTATTTCCACCCCTGTGAGTGAACTTTCGTAGGGCATAGTTATTTTTTGCTGGAGCAATGAAAACACCATTTGCTTTGCTCAGCCTTGTGTTATGACTATGGACGGCTGAAAGAGGGGTAAAACAGTTAAGTAGATATGTGGGGACATTGCCGTGGTAACAATTGTAGGCCATCGTACTTAAATGGAATTGCTGTCTCTCAACGAGAGAAGGCCATCCTAATGTCTGCCTAACTTTAGTTGATGACGTTCTGATTGGACACCTAATAATAGTTTTGCCCGCCCTGTTTAAAAGACGTTCAAGTTTACATAATAAAGTAGAATTACAATTTGACCAGACTACGTCACCGTAGTCAAAGACTGGTAGTATCATTGATTCGATCAGCATTTTCGCTGTTTGCTGCGGAAGACAATTTCTGATACGACGTATTATTCCTAGTCTCTGTGATATTTTGGTTATAGTTTTGTTAACGTGCGATTCCCAGGATAGTAACGGGTCGAACCAAATACCTAAATATTTAAATGCATCAGCCTGCTCCAAGGGTTCATCGTCAATTTTAATATTGAGATTTGTTGGCACCTTGTGGACTCTTTTCTTTGTTCTAAAAATCATCGACTTAGTTTTTTTGACATTCAATGTAAGTTTATTGGCGGTAAGCCAGGAATGGACTGAGCTCAGATCTCTCTGTAGAACTTGTTGAACCTCACTAGTGTCTTTTGAGGCATAAAAGAGCGCTGTATCGTCCGCGTACAATATAACTTTGGAGTTTTCAACATGCAAATGAAGGTCGTTAATGTAGATAATGAATAGTAGCGGACCGAGAACGGAACCTTGAGGGACACCGTATTCGATTTGCTGAAGATCTGAGGTCACTCCATTAAGAGATACACATTGATTTCTATTTAAAAGATAATTCTTAAACCATAGATGTTCATTTTCTCGTAGTCCAATATTGGAAAGCTTGTCTAGGAGAAGATGGGGATCTATGGTATCGAAAGCCTTCTTTAAGTCAAGAAAGACAACTCCTGTATAAAGGCCCTGGTGTGCATTATCTAATATGTAATCTGTGACGTCAATAAGAGCTGTAACAGTAGAATGGGACGGTCTGAAACCTGACTGGTAAACACTGAGAAGATTGTTGATAGTTAAATGATTGTACAACTGTTCATGGACTATTTTTTCAAAGGTTTTCAGGCAAATTGATAACAAAGATATAGGTCTATAGTTAGATGTGTCTATAACCGGTCCGTCTTTATAAACAGGACAAACCTTGGCAATTTTCCACTCGTCTGGTATTTCCCCAGACGATAGAGAATAGTTAAAGATAGTAGCTAGAGGCCACGAAATCACTGGCGCAGCTTCTTTCAGTAGTTTTGGTGACATACCGTCAATACCATGGGCTTTTTTAACAGATAATTTTTCAAGCAGTTTCTGCACTTTTTCGGCACAGGTGGGATTAAATTTAAAACGTAATGTGCTGTTGTTAGAGTTCACGATGTTTGGTTTACTTTTAAATTTGTCTGCCAGTTTTTTACCTATCGTGGAGAAGAAATCATTGAATGCACGGGCTATGCCAATGGGTTCAGTGATGTTAACACCATTTACCTCTACGCTACTAATGGTACAAGATTGTTTGGTTGATGGTAGAGTTGTTTTGACAGCTGACCACAGTTTATCAGATTGTTACATGTTTTCAAGGATAATTTTGTTATAGTAGCCAGATTTTGCATCTTTCAAGATTTTTGTAACTTTGTTTCTCTGTGATCTGTATTGTTCATAAGTGTTTTGGCCTAGTTTGGCTTTCCTCTTTAGGTTGTCTCGTTTGTATATTTGCTTTCTGATGTCATCGGTGAGCCATGGAGTGGTGTAGCCTCGGATTCTAGATATCCGCCAGGGAGCATGGATGTCGCTTATTGATATGAAGAACTGTTTGAAGACAGACCAAGCAACGTTGATGTCGGGAGCTCTAATCAGATTGTGCCATGGAAATTTCCTGAGATCATTCCCGAAGCATTGGCTATCAAACGATTTGTATGACCTGGATTTCACAGTTCTGGGTGTCGATTTAGGCAGTTTTGCCCTGTAGTTGCAGTGAATCATGAAGTGGTCGGAGATGCTGAGCGGATGTACTCCACTTTTTATGCTCGATGTTATATTGGTGAACAATAAATCTATGATGGTTGACGTGGTTTCTGTAACTCTGGTTGGTTTGCTTATTAGTTGTCTGAGGCCAATGTCTTCCATTATGGAAATTAATTCAGACGCTGTGTTATTAGTGGCATCCAGGTTGAAGTCACCAAGCAAAAATGTGTCTACACTGGTTTTACACTTAGATTTAACAGAGTTCGTTAATTTGTTGTACCAGTTACGACTGACCGGGCCTGACATAAAATGTTCTTATCGACAGATGGAAAGTACATGTAATATTTGTCTCTGTGCTTCTAACATGCTGTGCTATTAATCCAATTCATTTATTTACTTTCCCTGTTTGTAATGTTACAATTTCCTCTTGCAATTGGCTATGCTATGCTATCATTGAATTCCCAGATGATAGCATTTGTATTATCATATCAGTAGTGCTTTGGGGATTACATAGGATCATTCTATTTGTCCTGAACTGACTTTTTTTCTTTGACTTTGTCAAACAACGGTTTTTTCAAATCTAAATTAAATGGCTATAAAAACGTTTCTTCAATACTTCATATGTGTTTCAGCAACCAGTTGGTGTATTTATATGGTCTGTGTGTGGGAGATCATTTTATAAATGGGATGAGGTACAGGATGTGATGTACGTCCATGAGGGGTGAAATGAGATTCCTTTTTAAAAACATATTTTAGAACCTCTAGTTTGAAAAGTGCACGGAAAACGCCGCCAACGATACTATTTGTATAGCCTTGTCAACCCGCTGGATAAACCAAGTCAGTCTTCAACTGATCATTTACATAATATCACACAATATTAAAATAATACAGTATTTGTACATCGAGTCTTGTAGCCCAGTATGTTTAAATTCATTTTTATTCATTTATTTTCACGCTTTAGGAATGTATAACCCAAAGTATTGTTTTTAATTCTTCGATACTTTGATGATTAAAAATCCTGCATTTGATTTAAACGGTCATTTTTCTATCCAAACACGATTTCGTAGATATGGGTAGTCTTCGTGTTTACATCATGCCAGCCGAGAATACCGACGACAGAATTGAAATGTGGTCACAAACGCAAAACCAAGGAGATAAGTGGGTTGAAGTCAAGATCAGTCTACGTGACGTCGATTACGAATACCAAATTATGATTGAGGGTACTGCAGGTGACCGTGCACGTAGTAACATGGCTATAGATGATACACTTCTCTATCATGGTGTCTGTGCTGGTACGTCACAATGTTAATCTACTACTTTTCGATCATATGACACTTGTGTATCTGTGTTTCTACCAGCCTATCTGTCTGCCTGTTTGCCTCTGTCTGTCTGTCTGTCTGTCTGTCTGTCTGTGTCTGTCTGTCTGTGTATCTGCTACAAACACACAAAGCCTGAGACGCAGAAAAAGACTCATAAACATACATGCATGCAGACAGTAACAGACAGACAGACAGACAGACAGACAGACAGACAGACAGGCAGGCAGACAGACAGACAGACAGACAGACAGACAGACAGACAGACAGACAGACAGACAGACAGACAGACAGACAGACAGACAGACAGACAGACAGACAGACAGAACGAAGCAAGCAGATAGGGGAGGTGGAGGGAGTCATCCAAAGGAATGGTACTTGAACAGTTACATAGAAGCGAATGTTAACTGACAAATAAAAAGGACTGGACGTAATCATGTATTTTGTAATTTCTCGGCTAGACGTGCTTTTCTAATTTGTTTGTTGGCATTTATCACAGATTACCTATGGCCAGTGCCTGAACCAATAGACGACCCTGGAGAAGGCGACTCATCAAGTAAGTGTAACATACCACATGTTTACCAAAACTATTACCATAGTAATTTTGGTAACACACATGTATTTACTATTTCAATACCATTACATGCAATAAAGGCATTCCATTGGCTTTGCAATGTATTGTTAGTTTGAACTTTTCTTTATCATTCTTCGGTGTATGTGTTTGTCTCGCTGTATGTATTTGTGTATGTATGTATGTATGTATGTATGTATGTATGTATGTATGTAGGTAGGTAGGTAGGTAGGTATGAGTGTGTGTGTGTGTGTATGTATGTATGTATGTATGTGTGTGTGTGTGTGTGTATGTATGTATGTAAGTAATGTATGTATATATGTATGTATGTATGTAATGTATGTGTGTATGTATGTATGTATGTATGTAAGTGTGCATACATGTATGTCTGTCTTGTTTGTATTTTTCCGTTTTTCTTTGGTGTGTGTGTGTGTATGTGTACGTGTGTGTGTGTTTGCCTTTTTGTTTATATGGCCTGTTCATTAATTTTGTTTAAATCTATTGCATTTAAAATTGCAAATTACATACAAAAAAGCGATGTTGTTCATCTTATTTCTTGTATTTACAGATGTTGGAGGTATTATATTCACTGTTATAGCATTGACCGTCATTATACTTGTAATCTTGTTTGGACTGTGGTACTACTACCGAAAACAACAAGACAAAACTCTTGTTCCACAATATATCAATTCAGCATTCAGGTAAACAAAAGTTATTTTTTTACAAAGGTATTTGATTTGTGGTTGTCATTTTAAATCACCGTTTCCTTTGTTGTTGTTTTCATTTATCTTCCCGACATAACTGATATACTTTAATCTTTTCTACACTGTTTGATATATTTGATATTTTCAGATTCCAGAAATCCGATCCAACAGATGAAGGGAATCTAGACAACCCACACTATGATGACACATATCCAGTAAGTGTTCTGTGATTAAAACCCATTAACAGTGTAATATATAACAAAGAACTCACACCGAGAAAAGGGCGGAAAATAACTGTCAGTGTCACGCGAGAATTTTAATCTATAAGCAGCGCCTCCACCGTCAATCTCACAGTATCGTGATATGTAATCATCTTAATTATTGCCATCGTCCTTCTTCTCCTCCTCTTCTTCTTCTTCCTCCTTACCACCACCACCACCATCATCATCATCATCATCATCATCATCAATATACACTGCATGACAGAGCCTAAACTCGTTTCCATGTATGATCATGTTTCCTTTGAATTCCTAAACCGAGGACAGCGCCACCAAAGCACAGTCAATAAAGAAAGATAAGTTTCATTATCTATCCACTCTATAAACTCACCTTGGAATTCGAGGAATGTTGTTGGCTTGCCAAATTAAACCAAGCCCAATATTGATCGAATACCAACCAGTTGAAGCATCAATCACGTGTAATGTTTTGACCCTTGACCTTTGACCTTAAATTTATCTTTATCTTTATCTATATTAGGCAACGACCGATAGAGACACGGCAGTTTTATACAAGGTAAGCAAAAACGATGACAGACTTTGAGACCATATCTCCGTGTCCAATATCATAGTACTGATAAGACCCAAATACACGTACCGCTTTACAACCAGATACAGTTGAAGAACAACAAACGTATAATTTTCCTGAAATATCAACCAAAAAAAGTATATATTTTCGTTCCCAAAATTTTGGAGTAACGAGGTTTTAGGTATTATTGCTATGATTTCAATATAAAACGATTTTGATATTGAAGAAGAAATGTTCGAATAATTTAGGCGGAAACATTATCGCAACCGAATGCGGCGGGGCTGTAGGAAACATGCTGCATAGCCTGTTAAACTAACGACAGGTGTTAACCTTTCCTGTCAAAATCATAATGTATTGGTGTCTTAAATAGAGGTCTGGACAAGAATTCTATATTAAGTTGTGTTCGTGTTGCACTATTCTTTTTTTTCAATAAAAGGCATTGAATTTTCCTTCCCATGAGAATGGATATATATATGTTTGTACCCAAAACTTGTAAAATTTAATATCTGAAACCACAGTAGCCGCATTGCATCTTGGGATATGCATATTGATTTTTGACGAAGGTGTAACGAACTATTTTGAACTTTGTTCCCATGTGGCATTGTCGTGCAAACAGTTTTGACAATTTATCTCGCCAATAAAAACCCTGGCTTTGAGATCATACCGTGGATAATCTAACAAATGATGGTCACAATTTGACTGGATGGGCCGGCTAGGAATATCATGCAAGTTGCCGGTTCGAGCGTCGTTGCAGTCTTTTGCTGCCTGTCCTCGGGCAAGATTGAGCCATATTTATGTTCCAGTCCCCATGTGTTCTGTCACTCAATATAATTATTATATCATTTTAACTCAACAGAAAGACACCAGTAACCAACAGTCTCCGTCTGCCAATGTCTTATAAATCTGGATAGAAAGTTTGTTGTTAGAGAAATGACGTCACCACAAAATGACAAATATCAACTACATAATTTATTGTCATTCAAAGTAACATCTCCATACATTGCAAGAAACGTGTGATAAGTAGTACAAAGGAGAACAAGATTATAAAATCGGCAAAATGGTTGTGATATTAGCTCGTCTAATTGGTAACCAGCAAGCTGGATATTAAGTCATCAAGACAAATAATTCGAAAGACTCGTCATAAACCCGTCGAGGCAATTAACTGAAACCTCTTTACCGAATCATTCTATCTATTTCAAAAGTTCATTTTTGACAATTTATTTCAAACTATATTTGTTTGTTTTTTTGTTTTGTACTTTGACAAAACAGTAAATAAATGGTGAGGTAAATACTGTGACTGTCCCAATGATACGTTCATCATCCCTGTTGACAAAACAAACACTCTTTCCTAAAACCTCAGACCACTATAGAGGTCTGAGCTAAAACTAATAAATCTATCACTCTTTTGTTATGTCACACACGACTTTAAGATCTAACTTCCCATTGTCATATTTCGGACTTCACAATTTATTAAGAAAAAATCCTTCCACCCAGCATTGTCAGTGTCAATCAAAAGATGTGTATCACTTCCAAGACAAAAGTATTCATGATCGTAATCAATTAATTATTTTATTGTTATTTACATGACAAAAACTCTGAATATTAATACACAGACGGTATTTAATATATCATTATACTATTAGTAATGAAACCGCTCGATATCAAATTGTCAGGAAAGATATACAAGATACTAACTATGCCACACGCACTGATAACACTTTTAAAGTGTGAAGCTTTTTTTTGAAGCATATCCCCGTATATAAATTGTCTGTTTTCCATGCTTTCAAGCTCTTGAACAAATGACACATACCCCCACAACGCCCTTTCTGTGCGCTTCAAGCTTTTAACAAACTATATGGAGCTGACGTTCTGAATCACTAAATGTACACTTACAGAAGAAAACCCAAAATAATGAGCCCCTTTGGCTAAATATAGTAAAGACAGTTATGCAAAAATGAGTGTTTTATTCAAAGATAGAAAGTAACATCATTGGTTTCGTAATTTCGTTCTACTTCAATAGCATTTTTCTAGAAAGGTCAATTGATTCACAATAAATTTGGTTCATAGTAAACAGACTATTCGTTGATTTAGGATGTTCCAGTATATAGATTCAGATTTTAAGTCAGAAAATTCATCATGGCAGTAAATTCCATAATCTCATACCAGCTTTTTAAAATGAGGACTGGAAACATCTCTGAATACGTGTATATTGGGCATCCTTTGTTGGAAGATCACGCTGTAGATGCTATATCCTTCTGTAAAAAAATATATATAATACATTTATTAATGTTTATTTTAGCAGTTATTGCTCGATTTAAGTTCATAATCTTCATTATTTGAAGCCTCAGCAACTGGATTGTCACCATTTTACGTGAAGTGAGCAGAGGATCTTTGAATACTTGGCTAGATCTTAAAAGTGGACGTATGGATGACGATTGGGTATTTATTTTGGATTTTGGATTATTAAAACAATTTCATCATAGCTTCCTACTTCAGAAATCCCTGTTAAACAACATATGCCAAGTCATTTGTAACTCAATAAATGCAAAAGCATATAAAATGTATTGTACATACAATAACACACCTTTCACACATTTTTTGACTTTTTGCAATGTATTTGGGTTACAAACACAGGCTTTATGGTCAATGTTGTTGCACATTAATTTGTCAAGTAGGACGCCATGATAAAATTGTTAAAAAATCCAAAATAAATATCATTTCTACATCCATACGACCACTTTGATTGAAAACAAGTAAGTACAGAGTAAAATGAATTTATTGTCAAGGTATGTACATATGTGTGCTGTAATGGGTGACACATGTACCTTATACATTCTGCTATGAGTTCTTTCAAATTTGTCAAGTGCGATCAACATAAAATTTAGTCTGTTATACACAGTGTCGTTAGAGTATACAAGGTAAAGGCATATTGAGTAAAGTGACTCTTAGTGTGAAAGATGTTTTCAAAACTATATTGAAATCTACTTTAATCGAAAAAAAAAACGGTTTTAAATTGAGGGGGAAAACACATTTAAAGAATGGTTTTCCACAAATACTAACTATTGTATCAAATTATAACGTGTAAGTGATGGAAGAGAATGTGAATGCCAGTAAATAAAAGCCATCAACCGATGAAGCCAATTTATTTAGTCCCTTCTGGGCGGTGCCCGTAATCGGTCTGTGAATACGTATTACTATGAGTAACACTGAAGTAAAGCACTCTGTGTATGTACTACACTCGTTTATAGCATTCACATCAAGTGTAAAAGTATACTGTCTTTTCAATTGGTTTACTTACAAGCCTAGCATGCGACCTTTCTAATGTAGTCAATTAGCAAATGAAACAATATACATGTATTTTTATATGGATGCTATAAACGACTGTGGTACATACAGAAAATGCTTTCAATCTATTGCACTTACGCTGTATAACACTGCTGTGTCTTTAGTAGTTGGCGGTATTGGTGTCGCCTTCAAAGAAAACAAAAAATAATTCGTTTATGAAAAATTCCATTATGATGAGTATTAGAAAGTATTACACGCATGCAACTTACATTGAGAAGCGCCGGACGACCACACAACTCCGGCTAAACCACCATTAATACAAGTACAAAGAAAATCACCCCCCCCCCCCCCGTTATTCAGTCTAAACCATCACGTTAACAAGAAATCATAAAAACAACCCAACCACCAATCAATAAGTCTTACCAGCACCCACTCTGTCCAAGAACAATCGGGTATAAACGGAATGTACTAGCCCGACCGTTCGTAACGCCAATGACACATATCTATATTCAAAACCAAGCTAATCTACAAGATTTACCAGACCTCACCACAAACTGAAAACACTGCACGTCACTTCACGAAGATGACACTGACCTGTTCTTGATTAGTGTTGTGTGGTTGCACTGTGTTGCTTGACAAATGTCAATTGAACAAATTAATGTTACATTTTATTATAAAATCTAATAGTAGATAGACTCAACTGGGGGGGGGGGGGTTCAAATATGAATAGGTTTAAATGTCACATTGCTGACAACCCATCAGAAGATGATATTAATCATATGCATGATAATACACTCTTTTCAAGAAATAATAAAATGAGATTTATCTTGAAATGTACAAATCCTCTCTTTCAGTTGAAATCTTTACTTTTCAGAGCTAAACTAAACACGACGTATACATTGCGACAGGCACACACACACACACACACACACACACACGCGCGCGCGCGCGCGTGTGAGCGTGTGTGTGTGTGTGGACTGCACTATGTACATTTTAAAATATTAATCTTAAACTACCATCACCTCATATATGATTGATAACAGGTGAATAATGTACTTACAGAGGGGGTGCTATCATATGTTGGATTTTCCATGGAACCTTCACCGCCTGGTGTCGACTTCTTGAACCTGAACGGTATGAAGAGTAAATGATTAATCTTTGATAGGAGATAGAGGCAGAATTAGGTAGCAATTCTAGTACTTTAGCAGATATGCCTACGATTACACATTTAGATGAGAAATGTACTTACGAACATGAATATGAACAGATAATTAGATTTCTCAACTGCATACATGCACGCACGCACGTACGTACGCACTCACGCACACAGGCAGACAGACAGACAGACAGACAGACAGACAGACAGACACACACACACACACACGCACATACATACATACATACATACATACATACATACATACATACATACATACATACATACATACATACATACATACATACATACGGGGTAAGCTTATATTGTAACATTACATATTTACAACCGCTCCTTTTATTCAATATTCAAACTTTTATTTTTTTTAAAAAGATATGTGTTTCGGAAACTTAAAAAATGGAATTTGGAAGACAAACATACCATGACATAGACGGCATTGTGTAACTGACATCTGGCACTAGTGATTTATTCTGTTTACGTCTGTAGTAATACCAGACACCACAGAGGGCGCAAATTATAATTATGGTTAGCAGTATCACAGTGAAAACTATAGCTCCGGTATCTGGTATAAATACAAAAGAACACAATGTTGTAGTAAACAGCGCCATCTATTGGTACACCAATTAGTAGAGTATCATCTGATCGAGGATCTATGATAAAAAACCTTAATAATAATAACAATAGATAATGGATATCAAATAAGGATTTCACAAAAAATTACAAGTCATAATCACAGAGGAAATGTATGGCTCAATATTTCATCGTCCTCATCAAAATTGATTTAAAATGGTACAGATGTGAAATAAGCCTGTTGAATATAAGTTGTTATACAAGTAAAACTAAGTTAACACTGTTACAGCTACTAATGATGGCATATTTAGAGATAGCAGAATAGACTTTAGGATGACCTTCAACATTTTTTGTGAATAATATATGTTCATGTATGCTTCGTTTCTCCTAAATGCAGAATGTATATATTTTGACGCTAAATGATGTAAGAATACTTACTTGATGAGGACAAGGGTGTGGGATAAATCGGTGCCACATATTCTAGAAAACATACAAAATATTATAGGACTAATTAAACCAAAAGTTAATATCATACAGTGTAAGTTGTTCCAATCATAAACATCCCCATTAAAAAAAAAACTCAAATAAATATACAGTATCAGATGTTCCAATCATTAAGCACACACTCTCCCATATTCTACAACTCAAATAAATGTAGCACCTAACTAATAAACACTTGGCAAATGAAGTCGAAAAAAGGGGCATAAATAAAGAAGTAAAGAAATAAGATATCAACATTTCTGTAGATATTCTACAATACTGCCATGTTTTAGTTTCAGATAGAGCTATCGATACTAAGGACTCCACAACTGTGGAGGCTGTCAAAACTACATACCTGAACATGGTCCATAGTACATTTCTGTGTCATCAACTGCCATGTTACTCCTCATTCCATTGCCAACAATACCCTCAATAAGTATTTGGAATTCAGTGCTGGGCTGGTTGATGTTAAGTCTAACCTCTACCCACTTGTCTCCCTGGTTACCAGTTAGCTCCCATATAGTAGCGCGAGAACTGAAATCTTCGGACGGCATTATATAGACACGCATAGTGCCCATATCTGTAGAAAGGAAGTGTTTACTATGTTCAGTTTCTGAAATTTGTCAGAGTATATTAATAATATCTAAAAGAAGAAAACGTAGAGTTGTGGTGATATGGCCTGTTTGTACTCTATTCTTCGTCACACATCGTCGTAAACCACGGCCTCTTTTACGGCACCGTCATAGCTGCAGATCCGACTTACATTTGTGCTTGAAATAAGAAAATCAAGTTGTTGGCAAATCACTTTAAATGGTGATATATCAGTCATACATACCATCTCCATACATATGATAATAGAAAATAAAGCAGCCGTCGGCGACTGGGTCAAAATGTTCGCTGGTAAACCATGCTTTCCATCCTGTTGACACGGGTGCACTTGCTTCGGTGTACATGTAGAGACCTAGACAATATATGTTAGTTGTTAGTGACTTGGTGTTTTCTGCAAAACTAACGAAAGTTGTCGATAGCAATGTCAATGACAGTACAACATATACATAAATCATTAACCAAAGTGAATAATGTTTAATACTGAGATTAAACACTGACAACAAAGATGGACTCTGGGTACCTCAGTATACTGTATGTTTCACTTTTGTAGTCTATCTTGAACTGAAAGAATATTTGTCCAAAAAGGAATGTTAGGGAACCTTTAATAATTACAAGTGGAGAGGGCTGTGGTGGATGTGTTTTTGGCGTTGTGGTCAGAATTTACAAATCGGCTCTCCTCAGAGGGCCACATTTAACTGAGATCAGAAGAGGGTTAGGGTTATTTCATGACTATTTTCATTTAATTTTGCATTTTTTTGTGATTTGGGCTTTCAACCAGTGTCATATCCACATCCCACCACTACCACCGTGGCTCAATCAAAATATCAGAACATGAGGAAATGGCTACTAACAACCTTGCAATTGTTACTTGTGAGGACAGGGGTGGGTCTCATGGGAGATAAATCAAATACAATGTAATGTGGTACAATGGGGATAATGTCGTTGAGCAGGAATGTTGGACCCCCACCCCACCCCCACTCCTAATGCAGGCAATGTCGGTAGCGCATTGTCTAATCTTTTACGTAGGGGGTATCAGCCTTAGCTCTGCCAATTAGATCCAAGAACAGGGATTAAAAGCAATGCTTCCACCCAAACTCACTTTGGTGGTAATAGTGGCGAACACCAAATTTCATTACAATTATGAATGCGGTGGCAGCGTTATGATCAAGTCCCCCACCACTGCATCTCAGACCCGGGTCCCTTTTCTGTCTGACAGCATGTTAGCCCATGCTTTTGAAATGAATATGAAGAAGTCATGTGTTAGAGAAAGTAAATTAGGGGAGGGTCGGATTTGAGCAATGGAGTCGGAGAGGGTCACATTTTACATGACAGACTGCGTTTGATCACCCCTGTAATTTACTAAAGGCTTCCATATCAATCATCACCTAACTTGATAAAATTCTATAACTAGACCCTGTGTTGATGGCATAAATGACTGATGTAGATATTACAACGCTTTGATCGAGTCACTGACAAATGGTGATCAGGTCTACTAGTTCATCAATATCAATAAAATGCTAGGATTTCAAACAATGAAAGTGAGAGATCTTACCCTGATCTTCACGAGCAGTGGTATGGTCATAAGAAGGTCCTGTTGAACCAGTTGGTGTCTTTCCGTTGGTACGCTGCCAATCAAAGTCATCTGAGTCTCTGTCATTGGTCCAGCCACATACCGAATGGTCAAATGTACAGTGACCTAGAGACGAAAATTGTGTTTTCTTAAGACCAAGTGTATGCAGAAGAGAACGTCTTCTTGTGACTAGTGATCGACAGATGATTAGGCAAATCATTAATTGATACTACAGAAAAGTATTTTCAGTGATTTATGATCTGCAGTTGTAGCTAAACCAGGTGTGGAGGTATACCCTGCGTAATCTGTGACGTGGTTCAATTACTTGATTACTTACTACCATGTATAAAGATACAAATACCTACCCTGGTCTTCATGGGTAGTGACATGATCAAAGGAAGGTCATGTTGAACCAGTTGGTGTCACTCGTTGATTCTATTTATATAATTTTTTACAATTTCTATCTCAACCCCTAATTACAATAGACTTTTCTCCAAGGCCTTTATTGGACAGATCAGACTGAAAACTTATGAATTTGAGAACGTTTCGTTACCTGTGATTCCACATGGCCCTTCATGTGGGTACAAGTCATCAATAGCGATATCTCCCTTGGTGTCTTCACCCTTAACTCCCTTCATGAAAATTTGGTAATCTCTATCAGACCAAGCTTCATATTGTCCGTACCGCCACATGTTACCTTGTTCACCTAAGGGAGAAAAGGATGGTTAGGTCTAACCAAAGAAATGTGTGGTTCTGATCACCCTCAGGCTCTATTTTAGAAGTTTTGTTTTATTTTAGACACGTATTATTTCACATGAGACCGGCTTTTTACTTTGAGACTCGCATCGGAAATCATCGTCCCACATATTTTACCTGGTCAGTCCAATAACTCTGTACAAAATAACTCTAACACTGATTATGCACAAGACGTTCATAGTGGACTGTCAGATCAAGGAAAGATATACATCGAAAACAGAAACTTGATCTGGGATGAAATAAGTTCAGACCCGGGTCATAGTACCTTGGCCAGGGTCAAATCTGGATATTATATTGTAACTGTTGGCCATGGTCGAAATGTTTTCCGTTGTTTTCCATGTGGTCTTTGTGTTATTGGTTTCTTCGTACCAGACGTACAGCCGTTACAGATTGAAAGAACGGTTGTATATGTGTTTTTTAAGTTCATGTCAGTTTCCGCATCCACTATTTCTTGCGAGACTTCAGAATTGTTTGCGATTTCATTATTTTTCTCGAATACGTAAAAAAAAATTTAGGGTTGGCGTGAAAAACTAGATGCGGTCGGGTAACCGGAACCGAACAGTTTGTTTTAGGCCTTTGTTAGATTCGTCATGGTAATATGCATACCTTTTCACCATATACCAATACACAGAAAAATGACACACTGGCAGTAAGCTGTACTTCAAAGATATTACTACATTTCTATATAATGCGCTACGAGGTTTACGTTTTGTTAATAGCATTGCCCCAAAATTCAAAATAGACCGACTCAAGCTGTATTACACCACAATTTCCATTGTGTGTGTGTGGTGAGAGAGAGACAGACAGACAAACAGATAGAAAGATTGCGAAATGACCTTCACTTATCAAAACATTGGTTTAATTAACTTCAACTTCAAACAAGATATGAAGTGAACTAGTAAATAGAAATGGTCACAGTATGTGAAAACTTACCGTGTTTTTCCCATACTACGGGATAATCTCCACCAGTTAGTACATCCCTCACACCAACAATCAAGCTACCAATGTGTCTACCGTGCATATGATACCAGAATGAGAAGCACTCTGTTGTACCGGCAGGATATACAGGACTCAAGATATTGGCTACCCATCCAGGTCGTCGTGGAAATGATGTCTCAATATATAAGTACCATCCTTCACAGAAACGGAGAATGAACATTTAATAAAGAAAGACTTGAAGATGTCAAACTACATTGTAAATACACAACTTTCCCAGTCCAAAACAACAGATTGCCTGGGTAAAAAAGTGCAATATCTAAATCAATCAAAATTACTTTAAAGAATAATTGAATATTTAGCGATTATAACAATCCAGTCTTTTTTCTTTGAATACTTGCCTTCCGGTGTACCAAGAGTGTGATCGTAGTCGGGTCCAGTACTACTGGAACGTGATCCATCACGACCTCGTCTCCATCTCATATCTGCATCATCAGCTTGTTCCCAACCGCAAAAACCACTTTCAAAATTACACACAGCTGAAACAAGCCACCCATGAAATTACAAATCACTGCAACAAACTACTTGAAGAGAAAGCATTGTAACACTTTTGACAAAACAATGAGAAAGAGCCTTCAAACAAATCATTGGTAACTTAACAGATTCAATAATCGGTTGCTATGTTCATTATGGTATATACCTGTAAAACAATGAGAATTTGAAATTGTGTATCTTTCTATAAAACACTTCCGCCGGCTAAAAGTACAGCGTTTTCCCCTGTTTTATATGCATTCGGGTAAATAAACCACTTACTATATATTTGTAAACCTGTTTTCAATAATTATTCTTGTTTAGCATGACTACTATAATTAAACATGTGGCATTGTTATTCATAGATATTCATACGCTGTGCCTCTACGAGTAAGTAAAGGACCAGTCCAAAACATAACCACGATAGTACAAATATTCAAAACAAATGGATAAAGACTCTGACTTGAACTTACGGGATGGTGGACATTGACCTTCACTCCAAACAATATCATCAAGACCTATGTCGCTAGACCAACCATTGCCTATAACTGCCTCGAAGTGAAGCTAAAACAAATTAAATGGGGGAAATGGTCATTGACATATGCATCGTCGTAAAACTAACTTTTCTCTTTACGGTACACCTACTACCAGATCAGACTGACTATTGAGTTTCAATTCGACAGCACGATGTTTTGACATCTCACACACTGCTTTTTGTTACAAATTACATAAAACAAAATACAGACACGTATAAGCAAGCGTATAAAATGATGCAAGGTACATTTATTTCACTGTAAACACAAACTTGCATCAACACCCCTGTCGCAAGAAAGAAGGGAGGTTCAAACACAAAAACTTTCACTTGTGTTAACAGTGAGACAAAATGTAACATTTCATCTGCATGCGGGCTACCAGTGTTTGAATTTCGTTTGCGCAATTTGTAACCGAGAAACATGAGATGTAAAAAAATATCGTCCACCCACCCCGAAATACTATAATAGACATTCTGTTTTCATAGTAACAAAAACACCCGTTGCTCACAACATTTGTAATATCTCGCATCACAATTTTGATTTGTTAGACTAAAATGTAAATGGGGATCTGACTCACATTGCCCTGAGTTGGGTATTAGGCCTAAGTCAAACAAATACTTGGGTTTCAATAGGTTTATTTGAACTGTGTCACTAAGTTATCCACTTCATCATAAAACATATAATTGCATATGTACATCGATTACCTGGAATTGAATATCTGACTGGTCAACCCATGCCTGTGCGAGGTGCCACTGGTTGCCATGTGTTCCTGTTTTAGTCCAGAGTCTGGTTGATGGCCAGCCGAGACGTTCCTGCCACAAAGTTAGAGTACCAACAGTTGAACCATACATATGATACCAAAAACTGATACAACTACCTGAAGTTGGTGTTGCGGGCTGTGGATAGACGGTCATAATGGCCCTTCTATTTTCATTTCCCGAAGATAGGGCAACCATGTAAGATCCTGGAAGGACAAATCAGAAAGGCTAAGACGAAAGACTATCACAATATTAATATATGATATAACAGTTTGCCATATAGTGTTTAATACACTGGTGCAAATGTCGACGTTAGCGTTCGAAGAGATATGCATCATATGGTCATCTTTACAACTTCTATAGATTTCTATACAACGACGTCTTCCAATATTTCCTACAACTCTGCTTCTTATAGCATGTCGTGATAATAAGGACCGTGTTTTAAGTCTTGTCGCATTCGTGATGCAGGTTTATTAGTATACAATATGTACTATATTTCTACTAACCTTTTCCATCACCAAGGGTGTGGTCAATAGATGGTCCAGTTGCTTGGCCTGGCGTAGCGCCAGACATACGAACCCAGTCAAAGTCATCGACTTGCACGTCGTTTGCTTCTTGTAGCCAGCCACATGTACCGCTTTCAAAGTCGCATGTCAAGTCTAAAAAATAGATATTTAAGTTTTTATTGTTTGTAATTTCTATATTTCACCCATAAATTTCGTGAAAAATATATATCGTGCTAAACTTTGCGTAACTAAGCGAATTATTTATGTATATGTCATCGCTCTATGAGGGACACAATCTGATGTATGCCGTCAGCATCAGTGACATTAAGTCTTACAGTTGAGGTTTTCAATAGGAGAGAAATATGGTCGGAAGTTTAAAAAGGGAATTTAGTTTCATCATTTTTTAATTATTATTTTTAATTCGAATTAATATGTTTGTCATTATAATATAGTAGTAGTTTATTATTTCAGTAATGGCCCACAGCCCATCGTACAAAGAATGTGGCATTTTACATGATAGGACAGGATTGGTCAAAAAACAGAAACTAATAATGTTCAATAAATAAATAAACGATGCTGTTTAAAGGAATGGACTGCTGCAATCAATGATTCAGCCAGACTTCGTACACAAAGTGAATCCAAATCAGAATTTGAACCAAAAAAGTATCTGTCCTGCATTTCAGTTTCCTCAAACTAAGAATTGAAACAGGAAGACAAGAAAACGTGTTTCTTGAAAATCGTAACTCTCCATTTTGTATTCTTCATAATATTTCTATTGTAGAAGGTGAGTGCCACTTTCTTTTGGTATGTCCATTAATACGCTGTTCACAGATTTCGATATATTCCAGCAAAATTTCACATTTTCCAACCAACCAACCAACCAACCAACCAACCAATGAAAGATTTATTTCCCTTCTCTCTACCACAAACCCTCACCGTATACATCATCTAGCAATTGTCATATTGAGTCTTTTAAGACAAAAGAGAATTGTGTCATTATGATACAAATATCTATCAATATTTGTATCATAAGAAAACTTGCTTTGTTAATGGTATAAAAAAAAAGTATGAATGTTACAAACCGAGAGCGTATGACTTGGTATCGTCTGGATGGCAATCAATAAACTCTATCTCATCAACACAAGCATCATTAGTTTCACCAACCACGGTACCAAGCAATGGATATGACTCGATTTCAAATATCCAGCCTGGTCCATGTTGACCGATGAAGATTTCAGCTCTCCTCCAATCATCAATACTATTGTCAGTCTCTACCCACATAATGTAAAGCCTCCATGTTTCGTCCGGGTCTTGCAATTGTACCGATAACGCTCCTGTGTTGTCTCCATGGAGATGATACATAAAGCTCATTTTGCAACTGCGACCGACAGAACCCTTAGTATCGGTCACAAGCCAGGCGATGAAATAGAATAAAGAGTTTTCACCAATGACCATCATGTAATGTCCTGCAATGAACACATGTAATGGATACCGTCACTACAAAGTGGCAAAACAGTAACACATTGTATTTATTTTCTTTTATTCTTTCCGGGACCATCTAGAATCGAAACAAAAAGTTCATTTAATCTCTCTGAGCTGAGTCCCTCTACCGCTGGATTCAAGACGGAAACGAAATATGATGGGGTATTCTCTCTCTCACACAACCGATCCCAATATATAAGTATATATAACTTTCTCTGTGAATTCGTTAAATACCAATTACTAGTACCTACCTTACATGTATTTGCTAATTAAACAAAATTCACAATGCCACCTTTTATAACATTGTTTATCTAAATTCTTACCCCTAGAGACAAACAATCTTTCCCTTGGCCACTGCGTTATGTGGTGATCAAAATTTGCCATTAAAAAGTTTGATTATTTATTTCAATTAATTAATTAATTAATTATTAATTAATTAATTGGTTAGTTACTGATTGTTACTTAATAACTATAGTCATACAATAGATTACCATCAGTAGAGCCTGTTCCATCTGTACTTGGTGCCTTTATAGTTGGATTATCGCCAGCATGATATCTCTCCCAGACATACACTCCAGAACTGGCGTCCTTCCAGCCACACTGGTTTTCCTCAAACGTACAAGTACCTATGTGAAGAGATTAGTAGGCAGAAACTGTATGACATGAATTTTCTATGGATGGCTTACACTTTTTGTCATATAACCTTAGCATTTGGGTGTTTGAGACACACACAATTCTTGTTTGAAACACACACAATCCTTGTTTGAGACACACTGAATCCTGGTCATAAGACCTTAGCATTTGACGTTTTATGCTACAATTTACTCTAACACAGAACACATCAAAAGATGCGTTAGTCGGAGGTGACTTCTTCAAAGCATCCTGCTTTACACACTGTTACAATTTCGTGTGGTGTCTAAGACACACTAACTTCTGGTCTGTCGAACAGAGTAAATTGTTGACATTAACTCTCAAATGCCGCTTTCAACGTTGAAGACAGCGCTCGAGCAGTCAGTAGACGTCTACTACGCGATGTCCAGTGTTTTCGGTGACCCCGCTTTCCACTGATGTTTCTCGTGTCTCCTTTTTCACCCTTCTCTCGCTGTGTCTTTTCGTAGAGTACGTACGTCCAGTGTCTACATCAAATTTTAAAAAGTGGTGTATGATACGCTCAAACTTCAATGATTCTTCATCCAAATTAGATGGTACTCTGCCGTGATAGTAGTCCTGCTTGCATACGGAGTAACTCGTCCCTTGAGCGAAACGCGTACACCGTCTGCGAGCATGACTACCGTGAAAGTAACTTCAGAATCGCAATATCACAATTTACGACCTGTTTTCTTGGTCGCGGTCCAATGGATGTTTCGCATCTCGTCGGCCATCTAGGTCCATGGAATCGTAAAAAGGGGGTACTTTTTCAGATCACCCTCCGAGAATATGGGTACGATGCCCCATTCTCTCTCTCTCTCTCTCTCTCTCTCTCTCTCTCTCTCTCTCTCTCTCTCTCTCTCTCTCTCTCTCTCTCTCTCTCTCTCTCTCTCTCTCTCTCTCTCTCTCTCTCTCTCTCAGTGTAAGGATTAGGTGTCGTTGAAGGTATAGCTCTGGATTTATACGCTACGGGGTTTTTACCCGACGTGTCGAAACCCCGTAGCATAGAAATCCAGAGCTAGTTTAAGGTACAACTTCCCGGATTTCGGAAAGAATGTGGTTTTTGAAGAAGTGATTTTCTCCCAGATTCACTATATAAAAAGGGGGGGGGTCTTTTTCATTGAAATATTAACTGAAAAAGGGGTACATATGAAATTTCGCTAACAAGCCGGGGTACCCACCGATGATCGAAGGACTGCCACTGCCACTGGGGCGTCGCGACGCGTCGGAGAGTCAGAATTGTACAGGGTGTTGGTCACCGAAAACACCCGTCCTGTAGACTACCCGAACTGTCAATCCGTGTTGACGGCCCTTTGATATGTGCTGTTTTAGAGTAAATTGTTGCAGAAAATGCCCAAATGCTAAACTCTTATGACCAGGATTCAGTGTGTTTCGAACACCTCAATTCTGGTCATAAGACCTTAGCATTTGGTTGTTTTCTGCAACAATTTACTCTAAAACAGAAGACATCAAGGGTTCCGTCAATGAGAGTTGATGCAGACACAAGTTGGTGTGGTTTCGACTGGAGTGTTTGTTTTGTCGCCTGGAACTGACGCATCTTTTGATGTGTCCTGTTTTAGAGTAAATTGTTGCACAAAACGGCAAATGCTAAGGTCTTTTGACCAGGATTGTGTGTGTTTCGAACAAGAATTGCGTGTGTCTCAAACACCCAAATGCTAAGGTTTTATGACAAAAAGTGTATTAAATCATGATGATTTGATGTACATCACATTACATCACACTACAGCATATCACACATATGTAACATAACAGCACACACAACACAACACAACACATCACATCACATCATACCATACCAATACCATACCATATCATATCACACACCTAATACGTCACTTGTTACCAATCTCGCATACTGAATGGTCGAGAGCCCTGCACATAGGGAGGCGTATTTTTCACCAATAGTCGTATTTTTGCTTGTTTCACGTGATCACTGCAAGTCCCCTTGTAAACAGACCTAACCGACTAGAAATCCATCTATAGCCAGCATTTTGAATGCCAAATTTATTGTCAATCATATAAAATATCATAGTTGTATAAATTGTAACATTTTTGAACTGTACGTTTCGTGTGATAGGGAAAGCTGGTTATGAATGTAATAACTAATATCAAGCTGGTTGTAAATGCAATAACTACACTACCTGTCCCTAGACAATTAGTGACGACTCTTAGGTCACGAGTATGTTCCGGTTGAATGAAGAAGACGTTTGGAGAATAACTGGTTATAAATATATTAACTAATAACAAGTTGGTTATAATTGTATTGACAAATATTCTGGCTATAAAAAGGGCAATAACTAATAACAAGCTGGTGATACATGTAATAACTAATAAGAAGACAAGCATATCTTACCGCAAATAGCTTCATCATATCCATTAGGACAGTGTTCTCGGAAATCACATCTCTGCTCGTCTGGTATACACGTAATACCGTCATTGCAATCGAACTGACCATGGGGACATCGTGGAGGAGGAGTTGGCTCTGGTTGAACTACAGGCAGATTACCACTGTAAGGTATGCATTCAGGGGTAACAACCACATCATCGATTGCACAATCTCCATATAAACCTTCGCCCACAATACATTCGAAGACAACCTGCAAAGATATTGAAATAGTTCAAATACGGAAACAAAGTAAACCTCTAGTGCCAGATGTTAATTACACAACGTATATTTTTAAAAATGAAAGTTTGAATTTTGAATAAAATGAGCGGTTATGAATATGTAATGTTATAGTATAAGCTTATGTATGTATGTGTGTATGTATGCATGTAATATGTGTGTGTCTTTATGACTGTGTGTGTGTGTGTGTGTGTTTAATGTGCGTCTTTGTGTGTGTGTGTGTGTGTGTGTATATATATATATATATATATATATATATACAAGTCTTCGAATTATGGGTTTCATTGAAAATGTGTATATTTCACATTGTCATTTTCAAAAGAAACCGATAGTTCGAAGCCTATTATTATTATTATTATTATTATTATTATTACTTTATTATCCCTCACGGGGAAATTTGTCTTGCAACAACACAGGAAAGCATACATATAATCTTACACATTAAAGTAGTACTAAGAACAACAAAAGTACGAAGACAATAAAAACTGTGTAAAAGACTACATAAAAACATTCACATTCCTTTACTTCTTACATTCTCTAATATTTCACATTATTCGACATTTACGTAGCAGGTTTTCTTATTATTAGCTATATGTTATGCTTATAGCTGTGTTTATGGAGCCTTCAGTAATTACACGAGGGATAGAAGAGGAAATGTGCCCCTCCCCCTATTCCGTTGTACTAAAAAGTGCCCCCCCCCCCTCAATTTGCTTTCCCTAAAATATGCCCCCCCCCCCTGTTCAAATATTTCAATAAAACATTTTAGGACTGCCACCCTGCCGAGCAGTTGTTAGAGCTCAAGATTTAGTAATCAGGAGGTCCTGAGTTCGAATCCCACTAGCATCAGGAATTTTTTCTGTAGTAAGATCCCACCACATTGATAGTTTTTAAAGTTGTTTCCCCACTATTAGCACCACAGTGAGTTTGTGTTTGTATTAAACCAATGCCTGTGTTTGGATCTTATTGGCTAAGCTGAAGGTCAGAACTTGGCCAAAAGGGGCGCACAGCCGACAAAAACAGGACCTTTGTCAACATCTCTACCTCAACCATATTATCCCCAGTATCTAGCCATACAGTTTCCCATTTACGACTTTGAGACCGGCTCCTCTCCTCACACTACAACTAACAGTTAATGTACTGTATTTTGTGGCAGTGGTAGGAGGTGGTAGCAGTACGATTTCGAACTGATGGCAGTGGTGGGGTTATGCTGAAATAACAAAATAATGAATCGAACAAAATGTGACCCTTCCCTAATATGGCCCTCCAAGGACTTATTTGTAAAAAGTGACCCATCGCCTAACTCCCCCTAGTAATTACTGAATCCTTACCTGAAACCGTTGTGTTTCACTCAAAGTCGCTTTGTGGTAAATCCAGTAATCACCAGCATTAGTTTCACGTTCATACACCATGTTCTTGTCGCCGTTGATTTCCATTCTTGTGTAAACGCTGAACTTTCCAACGTGGTCACCCCAAAAATGATAGTAGAAACGGAGCTACAGGAAGAATTCACAGATTTGGCGTGTTTTTTGACATTGATAATGACTGTTATTACAATGATCACTTATTCTGTGACACAGAAAAGTCTATGTTATCTGTCTGTCAACACTTTAAGTCAAAACATGTAATGGTTTTTATATCAGTAATTATCATTTAAGCGTAAAAAAAGTTGTTTGGTTCTGGTTACCCGACCCAACCTAGTTTTACACTGCCGACCCTAAAACGTATTCGAGGAAAAACATAATGAAATCGCAAAAATTATGAAGTCTCACAGGAAATAGTGGATGCGTAAAACTGACATCAACTAAAAAAATATATATAACTGTTCTTCCAATCTGTGATGGCTGTACATCTAATAGGGATAAATAAACAACACAGACACCATTTGGAAAACAATAGAAAACCTGAACTAGACACTCACACATGAAAAAAATAAAATAAAATAAAATAAAAAATCTACCTACCCCACCTACTCTAAAATTCAGCGTAACCGGAACCACAATTTTTTTTATTAAGCCTTATAAATGTACTATGGAATATAGCTACATCTATTGTGTTAGTGATACAAACCTGACACGTGCCGGCTTCGAAGTTAGTCGTCAGAACTTTCCCCACATCTCCCTGCCTTCTAGGGAATCTAGTATCAAAATACACGTAATAACCCCTGGCAGTGTTCAGTGTATGATCTCTAGAAGGACCAGTCTCGCCACTGATTTCTGATGCTAGACCCTGATGTCTCCACCAATCGGCATCATGATAGTCATCATTCTTGTAGTCACACCATCCAGGTTCAAAGTCACAACGATGATACGCTCCTGTGGAAATGATAAATCAATGGTCTCGTGCATAATCCTACCACCACTCCTCCAACCAGTCTCATTCGTTGTAATGGTGGAGAGGATGTATTTTTGGCAGTGGCGTAGTCTATAGTCTTGTATTACCTTAGTCTGACTCAACGGTAGTTGTATAGAGGATAAGTTGTGATATAGCTCGATAAATCACACGCGGATTTCAATAAATTTAGACGGATTATGATGAAAGTTTGTGTAAAGACTTTATGAGTAAAGCATAATATTTCATTAAAGTTTGGTGGCGATACATAATAACTATAGCAACCAAAATAAGTAACAGCTAAGAATTAAGCATTTTTCTATTTAAATACGTAATGGATGGGTTCAACTTAGTGGAAAGATTATCTATATTGAAAGCTCTCCGTACGCAAATGTGGACTGACAGAAGTAAAAAAGTTATCCAAGCACTGACCACAAAGTGTAGGGCTCTCATCTGATTCATCGCCACAGTTGTCCGTAAAATCACACGTTTCCTCATTTTTTATACAAACTTCATTGTTACACCTGAACTCTTCTGGCAAACAGGAGGGTCTAGGTACTGGTAAATAAATGAAAAAGTTCATTAATCAAAGAACGGGAAGTAATGTTTAAGATTATCTACCTTAAGCCTTATTTTGTGGTAATTTTGTTTTGCAATATGGCTCTGTTAATTAACTGTTCATATCCCATTCAACCATATTTGGACGGACTTTATCTGTACCATACCAACAGATCTAACTGACCAATGCAATATTTGTACAATTGTATTAACCCAGATGAGGTCATTGAATACTTACATGGAAATTCACAGTTTGTGACAACAATGTCATCTATGGCTATGTCCCCAGCATCATTGAATAATGGTGTTGCATGAAATCGCAACTGAAAACCAAAGAAAGAAATTGTCAAGCATCGTCAAAGTAATCATTTTCGGCATTTTCTGTCTAAAGTCTAAAAGGAAAAACTTACTAAAGAAATATTGCAAATGTTAATGTCAAGTAAAATTCCTGACCTGGTATAGGCATGTATATCGCATATTGAATATGAAATGGACGCTGATATAAATTATGACAGGCGCAAGCCAAGAACGACCAGATGTAAACTGAACGCCATATCCATAAGGTTTGTTGTTCCTATATCCTTTTGTAATCATCAAGGAATGTCAAATTGTATGGAATTTGAAGCGTGAGTTAAGATATAGGACAGGTCGTTTGCCTAATTGTCAATGATCATTAGGCATACAGAAGCAATCTTCGATATAGATGTGCGCTGTGTTATCATCAATGTATGTTCCAAAATACAAGAAATTCGAAGCTGACATTCTTAAGAAACATAGTACCTAAATACCGAAAAATTGTATCCATGCAAATAACTCATTAAATCTTAAAGCTATATCTTAATGTTTTATATGACACATGCACTGTATGTTTGTCAATGTATTTTTTTCAAAATTACATAAAATTTGAAGCTTACATTCTTAAGATGTAACCTAATTGTTAAAAATCATTATTTGTGTAAATGATACCTTAAATTCGTCGTATATTTACCGCATATCCTAATCAGTTCTTGCCATTATCATAAGGAAAATGTGTAAGACTGTTCATTACAATTGATACCGTAGTTTTTGAGATATTATGTCCACAGACAGACAGACAGACAGACAGACAAAACCTACCTTTACGGAAGAATTAGGATTTACATGTTTACTCTGTTCATTCAAGGACGACTAGCGATGGTGCTCGAAATATCAGTGAAACTGTTCAGAATAGCCATTATTTTCGCATTTGTGCATGTATATTGATTACATTTGCTTTATTCAGCCGGTTAAGCCCCCCCCCCCCCATCTCCACCCCTCAGTTCCAGGGTACAAGTGTCTGTCATATGAAGTATGGGTAAATGAATCAATAATCTGTATATCTACCTTCCAGTCGGTTCGAATACGTCCAAGGGGTATATTGGCAATATTCCAATGATTTCCTTTATTCTGACGTGCAAGAAATACTCTTGTTAGTTCGTTGTTCTGGTCTATCCAAACATCTAGTTTTCCAACGTCTGGGTGTTAGAAATGATAATTATATATGATGTGTTAAATAAAAGTATCGTAAACACATCGTCGCAGTCAATATCAAAATTTCAAATTAAAGTATTTTAATGAACTACACTTCTTTAGATAGCAAAATGCTTCACAAGAGTAGTTCACCTTTTCTCTGCAATTCGTAAATGTAACTATTAAGATAGAACATATGCATGATGGAGTATTAATTTTGTGTGTAATTTGTCATTTACCGTGAATAATATTTTCTTCATACATTGTGTACACACACACATACATACACGCGCGCACACACACACATGCATACATACACAGTGACACACAAACACACACACACACACACGCGCGCGCGCGCATATGCACGCACACGGTCCTAGCCCACCCAATGTTATTTTGCTAATTTGACCTATATTGGGTAAACTAGTATGTAATTTATTGAATTTATCCAGCTGAAGAACAATGTTAATCCACGTGTGCAATACATCTACACCTTTTCTTTATCAACAATTAAACAACGCCATATACGAAATGATAAAGAACTTTGTTGCATACAATATTTACTGTGGAATACTTCTTGATTTTGTCTCTGTCAATTCGGTGGATACTACAAATTTCCTAGCTCGGTAATCCAATTAGTTCAAAGTTCAGTCAGTACCATTGTACAAATGTTCGATAAGAACACAAAGTTGATATGAGCAAAGACAAGGATTTTGTTATGTGAGCATATTTTATAGTTTTGTTTCTGAATAACTGCAAGCTGGCTAAATGAGTGCTGTCTATCAACAAGTTTGCTGAATTTCTTGTGCAATTATTCAGCTACGTATCGATGTCTATAGATCGAATGATTCAAATCAAATCAAATAACAAGAGAGATGGTACTTACTGTCACCATACATGTGATACGCAAAAGCCATCTGACAACTTGAAAATGCTTCCTTTACTATTGGTCCTGTGTATGTAGATCCAGCAAACACGTTACCAGTGTGAGCCTCTACCAATATGTAATGACCTGCAAGAAATTCACGAATCAATTGACTTTCAATCAAGGGACCAACGGGAAATAACTAACAACAATTTTCTGCTAACAAAGTTTTGAAACTTCAGTTTCCATAAGACATGTAGCACATGATGTGAACATTTATTTTACTCAATTTGTAATCAAATGGAACACAGGGCTTGGCATGGAACTGACAGACAAAAAAAATCGTTGATTAAGTAGAAATCTAAAAACTACAAGTTTTGCATTTATTGTAAATAAATCAACGTATCTCGGTCATTGTTGTGACCTTCATCAATTTGTAATCGTAGAAAAGGGTGTAAAAATCAGGCAAATCTCAGTACCTGCTGGCGTTCCTGTAGTGCTGTCGTATTCTGGACCTGTCCCCGGTGTTACAGTGGAGCCGCTTTCCCGTACCCATTCGTAAGAACCCCTACTTGTATCCTTGTATCTACATTCACCATCTTCAAATGTGCATGAACCTGTAAAATTGGAAAGTTTGGTAGTAGACTATCAACGAAAAACAAGTCAAATAAAATGGAATTAAATTTCCTCAACAGGGGAAATGTTAAAGGAAACAAAGACGAGGCTGATTTTATCTTAGTTGCATTTCAATATGCTTAGAGAACTCAGGAAAGTCATTTTCACCCATTCTACATAGCTCGACTTCTCTGAAATAGAGTTATACAATGCAAGTTGCCATGCATATCTGACTTAGAAAAGACATGCTGTAGGCCTACGCTGTGGCAAGTCATTCTGGGGAACAAAGTTGGGCGTTAAACTCCAAGGGAGTTAAACACTCGTTTAACCCTTCCCTTGTAGAAGCTATTGGCCATTAATTCTGGTTGTTACCAATATTGAAAGCCACTGTGTGCAGAATCTCGTTATCGAATATATATTTACTACTTGTGTATATATCAAAGTTGTAAGTAGCCTATATTCGCATAATATCACTAAGATACCAATGTATAGTCTTACCACATTCAAGTTCCTCCGAGCCGTCGGGGCAATCAAATTTCCAATCACAGACGAACTCACTACCAACCTCGCCTGAACCATCATGACAAACAAAGTCGGGTTCTGGAGGTCTGTCCGCGCATTTTCCTTCATACATATGCGTATCATCAACAGCGATGTCACCAACAATAATTCCATCTATCTCTCCTTCTATTGCAACCTGTGTACGTATTTATAAGATGGACATAGACGCACTGTAGTAGTAGAGTACACTCTTATCAATGTCGGGTTATGGGTTATATTGAGTGCTATGTGGTAGTATTAGTTAAATACCAAAATAGTGGATGTCGTGCAGTGTACATGTAGGCTATCGTTCATATCACTCCTTACATTGTACAGTCATGTAACTGAACACTGTCGTTCATATCACTTGATACAATGCGCATGTAACAATGCCGTTCAATCACTCCGTGGGCAGTTTAGAGAGGAAAATGTTACTTTGTTTACTCACCCTAAACGCCCTATCACCTTTAAAATCAACAAGAGCTTCCAGCCATTGGTCACCCTGGTTACCACTAATATCCCATAACATTTGTTCTCCACCACCAACATATTCCGCAATTACCTGTTGAAAATAATTGATTAAACATGATATGGAACTCTACATTAGATAACGTACAGGTTTATGTTGAACACTATGAAGATACAGAATTTCAATAAATATTTCAATCTTTTTTATCTTAAATTTCGTTTAAATATTCGTACATTTGAAGTTACAGTTGCAAGTAATTCGATCACTCAGAGGCTATATTTGTAATGACAGCTAGGTAAGGGACTGGACAGAAATTACAGGGGGTGGGCCGATGTTTTTCAAAAGGCCGAGGCATGAAAAATATAGACAAAAAATCCTGACCCACCACCCCCTCTATCATGCATGATAAAAGTGACCTCCCGCCCCCGACAAATTCTAATGAGTTCACAAATACGATTCAACACACTAAGTTTTCCTGGAACTGCGTCTTCAGTGTAAAACAGTACTGTCAGTAATACTAGTAATAAAGGGAAGGGAACACCAAATACTGAAAAAACGCCTTGTGGATCATATTATGGTCAAAATACAAGCATCTTTGTTTGATGAAGAAAAATTAAAAATTAAGCCAATGTCTCAGACAGAACTGCGACTGATGAAGGACCCAACAGCTGGTCTGAAACGTCTTAAAACAAGGGTCAACTAAGCGTTCCCTTCCCTATATTACACTACTACACATACATGTACACTTTAATTTTGAGTTCACAAGAGATTTTTTTAATTTTTGTATTTGATTGACTATCAACACATTATTGCATAAAAATCAGTGACTCGCCCCTAAATACATGCTCAAAATAAAAATCAGTGACACACCTATCCCTTGCGCAAAAAGAAACGAGTGATCCACCCCTAAGAACACCAGCCCCCCCCCCGTAATTTCTGTCCAGTCCTTAAACGCGTCCGCATCAAAATTTACACTCTTCATCTACGTCATTACGCAAAGCTTGCTAAAGTATCTTTCACTTACACGCAATGTACCAGGAGCTTCAAAGGGACCGAAAATATGGTAAAACAGCTGGAAGCATCGATCAGGACCCTCCATGAACACGTCAGAAACTAAACGGGCTTTGTCTCCTCTTGACGCTGGCGGCGCACTTTCAAGGAACATGTACCACCCTATACATGTAAGGGGACATAGTAACAGACAAAGTAAAATATAAATGGTAACATCCATAATAACATACATAGTAACAGAACAGACAGTAACATACATAGTAACAGAACAGACAGTAACATACGTAGTAAAATCATAATAACAGACAGACAAGTGTTGTCTTATCATGTATTTTACTGTCTGTAACGGTTACTATGTCTTTTATTAATAATACAGTAACTAGGTGATGTACTTTTAAAGAACATAGGTAAGAAAGGGGGGGGACAAGAAAAAATATCACCGTTCAGACAAGGTCATGCCATTGTAGAAATGAATCGTTCTTTCATCTCATAAAAAAAAACACTGACTCCCCCCCCCCCAAAAAAAAAAAAATAAATAAATAAATTAAAAATCAAGATGAGGCGTAAAAAATTGTGTGGTTCCGATTACATAGATTACATAGATTAGGTAGGTAGATTTTTTATTTTATTCTATTATACTTTTTTCATGTGTGAGTGTCTAGTTCAGGTTTTCCATTGTTTTCCAAATGGTCTCTGTGTTGTTTATTTATTCCCATCAGATGTACAGCCATTACAGATTGGAAGAATAGTTTTGTATTGTCTTTTTAAGTTGTTGTCAGTTTCCGCACCCACTATTTCTTGCGAGACTTCACGATTTTTTGCGATTTTCTTATTATTTTTCTCGAATACTTCAAAAAAAAGTTTAGGGTCGGCGTGAAAAACTCGGTGAGGGTCGGGTAACGGGAACCAAGCAACTATTTTTCTTTGGCCTGAGTCCCCACCTGTGATATTAAAAAAAAACATAATGACCGCTACTACTCCACGGACCCCTCCCTGCAGAAGAAAATAACCTCCCCTTATCAGTACATTCACCCCAAGGACAATACAAACACAGCTAATACAAACTACCTCATCCCCAAATGAACTGTTCTTTCATCACGTATAAAAACGCAATGAAACTCCCCCGTCATTTTGTTAAACAATGGGGAGTCCCACCTCCGATATAAAAAAAACAGGGTGACCCCTCCCCACCGAAAGAAATGACCTCCCTCTTATCAGCACATTCACCCCGAGGATAGTACAGCTACTTCAAACTACTCCATCACCAACTAGAAAACCTCGTTTTCTGCCCACCCCTACACTTTCGCCAATCAATATTTACCGTGTCTAGAATTGGTAGTGTGATCCTTCTGTGGTCCATTCAATTCGGCCAAAGCTGCTGCTGCTCCAGTATACCTCAACCAATCAAAGTCGTCCTTACTTGAATCACGTATATTTAGCCAAGTACACATGTCATCATCAAAATTACAAGACGCTACAAGGTAAATCAATGACGTCATTTTAGTCCCACCATTACGAGGTTTTTGAATACAAATGACGTATATGGTCAAAGGATAAAGGTACATGTATATGTGCATTTCCACTTATACAGATACATCTAAATAGATGAACAATGTAATTAAAAACAATGTAATTAAAAATGAAAACTGGATAGCCTCAATAAACCCCGACTCAAAATCCATGATTAACTTTTGCACTGTTAACACAGTATCGTTAGGCCAGTAATTATTTTTAGATACATCATACCTTATATACATACATACATACGTACGTATACATACATACATACATACATACATACATACATACACACACACACACACACACACACATACACACATACATACATACATACATACATACATACATACACACATACATACATACATACATACATACGGAATATGTATTCTACTCATTACTTTTGCACTCTTACCTACCTGCATGCATAGACAGACAGACAGACAGACATACATACATACATACATACATACATACATACATACATACATACATACATACATACATACATACCGGTACACACATGTACGCATAGATGTAGGCAGACGGACAGACAGACAGACAGACGTCCCTTACCTTGATAGCCAGAACACCTTCCATCAGAAAATAAAACGTCATCTATTGACATATCATACATTCCTGTCTGGGAGACTTCAGCTTCGAAGACAACACGATGATCGTACTGAGTAGTGTAATCAAAAGCAGCGAGATGCCAGAAATAACTTTGATCATGGTGAGTTTCCCATTCAAATATTCTATTATCCGGGTTATCGTCTTCTTCAACAACAACTCTTATTATGCCACCATCACCGCCTGAAAATGAAATAAACAAGCACGTGGCGTTTGTTCAGATGAAATCAAAGAATGGAGTATTTGCTTTTTCTATTCATAAAGTGAGCACAACTACACGAAGTTAATAAAGTATACACAGTACAGGCTGAATGATAAGAAAATGGAACCAGCCAACCATCTAGTCTACATATATGTGGCTTCTTCTCATTTATTACTACAATATGTCCCTATCTCTTATTGCGACAAGTCAATTTCTCTAACTTATCGAGAATGAGAAGCAGAGAAAATATGTATTATGTACTTTAAAGATTCTTCAGTAATTGCAAGTGATGGGCCGAAGAATAATTATATACTGGGATCATATTTTACAAATTGGTTCTCTGGGAGGGCCATATTTTAGACAATGGAATTATGGGAGAGTCGAATTTACTTTCACTCGTTAGTATCTATATTTTGCATTATTTTGCGATTTTTGGCATCCCACCGCTGCCACCGGGTTGACACAAGGCACAATTGGGAGCATGGTAGGATAAAGGTTGCAGTTTGATTGTAATAATGTTACATAAATATTGGTAGAAAATGGTGGAAACATACTCAGTAGCCGTCGTCACCAACAAAGTGCAATGTTATGTTAGAGTATATGTTATACAAGGAAAGTGATAACAGTAGTACCTTCCATGTGATACCAGAATTTGACGCAGTGTGGATCCGGGTCTGCTCCGTGCATTGGCGCCATCAAACGAGCAACACCCTTTGGATTTTCATTTCCATCCACAAACATGTAATGTCCTGTAGTAGGGAAAATTGAAATGAAGACATGACAACACTTAAGTGATAGAGATATTTCCTCACAAATATGTTCTTCAGTGCACATAATTTGACAATTGAGCTATTCTTTTGAATTTTGGTGACATTTCTATTGATAGAATTTGATGAATTTTCCATGAATACATGTAATCCTATAGGATTGAGGCAAAGAATACCATGTGCTAATGTCTCTGTTACCCAAACTGTCACCACTGGTGGCTCTACTACGAGGCAAGAGTCTGCGGAAACGTCGCCCGCACCGAAGTCACACAGTAAGTTTTAGTTCGTCTTTATAGTGTTCTATAATACAAATATACGTATGGTACCTTCGTGTGTTCCTGTGCTGACATCAAGTCCAGGTCCAACATCGTGAGTTCCTGCTCTGATACGAGTCCAATCAAAGTCAGCATTACGATCATTTTCGTAATCGCAAATGTCGGCGGTCTCAAAACCACACTTGTCTGAAATGTAGCACAGACTATGTTATCATCAATATTGTAAGAAGTTGATTCCATTGGCGTTCAATATATATTATTGTGGTACAGCAAGCTCAACTTTTACATACGCTATTGGTATTGTATATGTAATATTAGTTGCTCAGAAAAGAAAATACGCACGTAAATATTCCACTCATCGTATCTTAACATAGGTGATATAACTCGCCAGAAAAGAACGGCGTTTGCTTGAATCATTATCAGTTTTATAGTCTTATATCTCTTCATTCAGTAATAAAGACATAAATTTATGATTTACCCAAGGGTGGACATTCTTCTCCATCGACAAGAACAATGTCGTCTAGCGCAATGGCGCCAACGTTGAGAAGACCTCCTGTAACTTCAAATCGGATGTTGTAGTCTATATCTTCCAATGACAATACCTGTGCATACAACCACTCTGGTTCTTGTCCTCCTTCTCTCTTCCAAAGTGTTCTAGTTGCTAGGGAAGCAATAGAAGGAGATACAAATCGTCACATCTACATAATTTGTTTCCCAAGACTCTGGAATTATTTGCAGTCTCGTTGACTTCATACCGTAATTACTTCACCTCAAGATGATAATGTACTAGTAATTCTCCAATACAGATATACTATACAGGGGAAAGAATACATCTACGGTTTTACTTATGTCTATTAATTGAAATATAATCAAAGCGTCTATGTTCCATGGGACGTTTGTTTTGTTTTTAGCAGAACTGTAGTAAAATATGGCATGAACATCATTGCCTCTATTCTACGAAGCAGTTACATATGTAAAGTTGCTGTCGACGAATTTGCAGAGATTTTCCATATTTGATAAACATAGAAATGAACAAACTCAACATTTTCAGGTTTATACAGGTGTGGGAAATAACACTATGGTGATAATAAACCTAGAAAGGTTGCAATACACATAAATCACGTTCAGAATCCAGTTTGACTATAGTCAAGTAACATTCAAGTGATTTACATATCAGCTAAAAATCTATGTGACAGGATTGACCGGTCACATACATGCAGCGGGTCTGCCACAGGCATGATGAAACAGTCATGTCACTGCCAGTGGCCTGCCACAGGTCCGAATCCATATACCTGCACAGGCCCTGTTGGCCATACCTATAGCAGGCCTGCCACTGTCCTGTTTCAGTCCTGATAACTTTTAACTGTGGACAATCTACTTAGTCTAGGAGTTAGATGATACAAAGTTAATACCAGCACTTAAAGTGTTATATCTCTTCATTCAGTTGGCACAAAAATATAAACATGAATACAAAAATACACAATCATTTTGCGAAAGAATAACAAGGAAAACCTGGTAAAACCTGTTTCCTCTTTAATAAACATAGAGTTCGAAGATACTTGACTTACTTGAACCCGTTTGGATTTGAAGTTCCAATGTACCAAGAATGCTTCCATACATGTGGTACCAGAATGTTATACATTTGTGACCGTGGATCGATGAACTTTCAACGGTTGACCTTGAGTCTGGTAAGAGTTGGCTTAACTGAGCCACATAGATATACCAACCTGTTAAAACGACAAACGTGTTATCATTTTAAAAACAACCACGAAAAACGAAAATACATTTGATTTGGACTTCATAGACAACTAAATGACATTTTTGCAAGTCAGTTTAGTTAAGGCACTGTTCTACTGTATATGTCAAAACTTTGACTATTACAATGTACAGTGTCGGCAACGACTTTGATGGTCTGTAAAACAATTTGTTTGTATTTTCGAGATCAGCACAATTGTTCATAATGATGGGTTTTCTTAATCAATGTTTGATATTGACACGAACACATGTTCAGAATAGAGGTGGCTAATCAAAATCAAGACTCTAAATGTCAAGTTTAAAAATGTCAAAGACAAAACTGTTCCATGATTGTTGTCAATCCAATATGACTTTCTGCTGGTTGGCTGGTTATCTAGTTCTGATCATTGCATTGACCATTATTATACATGAAAAATATATATAAAACTGCAGAAAAATAACAACCAATTCATTTGCTGACTTTATTATAAGACTTATGCATGTGCCTACCATCTTGTGTTCCTGTCGTGTGATCAGCAGGTGGTCCTGAATGTGTAACTACACCACTGGCTCCTTGTTCACGACCCCAGTCTCTATCATTTGAACCCAAGTTATTCCAACAACACCAACCACTTTCAAAGTCGCAGTCACAGGCATGTTGTGCAATGCTGTATCGTGCTAGAGAGCGAAAGATTGTGAGAGAGAATGTGAGTGACAGACACAGACACAGACAGACAGACAGACAGACAGACAGACAGATAGATAGATAGATAGATAGATAGATCATTTACTCTGCATGTACGGTTAGCGACAAACCTACGAATAGTACATGTTATCAACAAACAAAATTTACTTCATGTACGATCTCTTTTGGAGTTAGTATCATCCGATTGTACAATAGCTAAGAGTTCACTTTTTATCTAGTGCATCACAGTTTGAACGCGTTTGTCCATTCATCACAGTTTTTGCACACTTTGAACACGTTTGTCTCGATTTCATCACAGTTTTGCAAATTTGGAACGCAAGTTTGCCTATTTCCATCCTGTAGTTGTAATTTCTGTTTTAAAGTCCGTTCTCATGGGTTTCTGTTTCCTTGACATGGTCTTCGTTGGCCCAGGTATATGAAAGAGTATGCTATATGAAATCAACAAAGGCATGACCATGAAAAGATGTGCCTATGAAGCAGATAAGTTATCTGCTTGGAAAGGCCTTTCTGTTCAAAGAGACCCTCCCCTGAAAACATGTATTCCTATAAAGAAAGGCCTTCCTATGAAAAGTGACATAACTGTGAAAAGTCATTCCTATGAACAGAAGCATTCAGATGAAAACATGCCTTTTTTTGTTCCCGTTGTGTAGTTTTTACTGTCCGCTAAACCGAATTGATCAAAAACAAAGTTTTTAAATTGTCTTGAATCCAATGAATGTAAATTGAACTGAATTTATCATTGAGGTTAATCAAATCAATTTGAATATGAATTGAATTGAATTAAATTAGATTAAATTAAATTAAATTGGTTGAAAATACATCGGCCAAACTGAAACTGTTTAAAAGTTTACTTGAAATGTAACATTATGTATAATACAAAGTTTTTGATAAAATGTAATTAACAATTAGAGTGATTTATATGATTATTTTTCTTTTTCGTCAAATACATTTCTACACGTGAGTAAAAGCACTGCGCATCAGTTAACGTTCCACGACACTCTTTTGAAGAACACTGACGTCGACATAATCACGTGGCAGTCACATGGACAGTGCGAACTCAGGTGAATAAATTTATCCCTTAACTTTCAAGTCTAGATCTAGTTGCGATTATCATATACCGTGGGCGGTGATGAGATTGGTTTGCAATATTTGTTACTATAAACGAATATATTTCGGGTCAAAAACTGACAAGTCTAAAACATTATATATCGGCGGTATAATAACTTTGTTAAATGATATTGTGACATGAAAACAACCACCTTTATAAAGCGGGTATTGGCTTATAATACCATTCATTTAGTTTTTCACCCCTTCTATGTAGATGCTGAAACGAACTACTTGTAATCATACAAGACTAGCATATGCCAGTTTTCTGTCAATGATTGAACACGACAGTAGACAAGATATAATGTTTATGGGTTAGTAGTGATTAATAATCTAAGTTGTACTTGAATAATGCTGACTGTGATAATAGTATTCGATTAGCATCTGTATTATCGTGTCATACAAACAGTGCTGACAAGGAATGGACACGGACGGGAACGATTAACTAATAAACGTCTGCCAAGTCTGACAACAAATTAAATGTACGTAATTAGCTCGAGGTGAGTTGAGACATAATTATGTTGTAGCATAACTAGGCATTACTACGTCGTCAAATATGAATATGTTTTTATGACATAATTGTTAGAATCGTTCTATGTCTGCTCTATACTATAATCTGATGAAAGGAAAGATCGTTTTCTAGTCATTACTACCCAGCACTGCCTATCTCTAAAAACACTATGTCAATTTGTTAACTTAATGCTCCATTTCATTTGGATAATAAACCTCTCCTTCGACGTCTCACATTTCAAATTTCATATCTACTTTTCTCAGTAATATATCTAGCCCAAAGACCTGTCTTGGTGTTACTATCTCAAGAATCTGTCTTGCCCAAAGACTTGGCTTGGTGTTACTATCTCAGGAATCTATGTAGCACAAAGACTTGTTTTGGTGTTACTATCTCAAGAACCTATCTAACCCAGAGACCTGTCTTTGTATTACTATCGCAAGAATCTACCCCAGACACTTGTGGTGGTGTTACTATACCAAGAACTTATCTAGCCCACGGACTTGTCTTGCATGGTGTTACTTTTCAAAAATCTAACCTCTTTTAAATGAATCTATATATTAATGCATATATAGTATAACTATTTATCATAGCTAGGGATGTTTGACTTCAATTATCTCTATTTCTCCCAAGCCTGAATGATTAGTTCCCTTTTATCTTATATAATCCAGTTATTATGAAATACTAAGTTCTCTGCCATGGCGACCAGTCTATTGACAATACATTTGCCTCCTTCCTTCCAAAGTTTACCTTTAACTTGGTCTCAACTGCCCTGTGTCCTAATTATCTTTTTATTTGTTTGCCTATTTGTTTGTTGTTTATATGCTAGTTTTTATGTCGGTGTGTTTGCGTTTTACTCTCATTCTTTGTTTATTTATTTATTTATTTATTTATTTGTTTGTTTGTTTGTTTGTTTGTTTGTTTGTTTGTTTGTTTGATTGATTGCAAATATGCTCGTTTTAGGTTTGTTTTTGGCTGACTACTATTATTTTGATATTTACTAAAACCAATATTGGTTGGTGTTGAAATGTAGATGTTGAGATTGATGCATACGACCGATGGTTGATGTGAACTTTGAACTTGTTGGCTTCGGGCCGAGGCACCTCAATTTAGCATTATCATTGTCCAATCCATTTGATCCTGTATCAGGTAATATCTGATATATTAATGACTTATTAGGCTAACCAAAATCAAATGAGAATTAATGACTATGTGGCAAAAATAGGTAATTCCCGTACTGAACTTCTTTAAATGTGAGTAAAAACCTTTGAAGGGAAGTGATTCAAGAATAGATATAAAGTGAATGATAACAACCAACCAGTACCTCATCTACAACAAATGAAATTAGACATGACGGGATAACCATTAAAATTGAGATATCCTACAGTTTGTATTTTATAATTCATGGTGTCTATGTAAACGTGCACTTGATATGAAACATCGATAAAATGCTGACAGCTAACTAAATGGGCAAATTTAATTGATGCCAATCCAACATATGGCATCATGAGTTACAGTGGTTTACAAGATGTCTGTCAGTAGGTATGATTCAAGACATTGTCTTAGTTCAAAAAAATGTACTACATGAATTTTGCAGCCATGAATCACGGCTAGGCCATACCACGCTCATTTCATCACAAGGTGCTGTGACAAATGATACGTGTATAAAGCCTATTCTATTCACCTAACATTATAATTGCAATTGTTAGTTTTATCTATTAAGGAGCAAAACACACGCACCTAGTCATTTCATGTTAGTGGGGTGTATAGGCTTCCCCCTTTCTAATCGTTTTGATAACTAGATCCTGACCATATCATATATTTTGCTAGAAGAGGAAGGTTCTCTAACTAGTTCACGTTGTTTGTGTACATACAGGTCTGCGACCGAAGATGGCGATCTTCATGGTCTTTGGATAACACAGAAAAAATAGAACTTGCCCTCGGTAAGGACCCATAAAACATTTACTCCAGTTAGGATTTTTATATGCTCAATTTGTGTTCGATGTACTTAATATCTCGAATTAAAGTAAACAGCAATTGCCTATAATTTCATGAACTTATTATAATGTTTAGTTTGTCCTAAGAACAAAGCAAATTGGACTCCCATTCCTAGATATTGTGCTAGTAGAAAAGTCGCAAAAGTAGTTAGCTCTCAATGGGTAACTTGCACATTGCATTATATCAAAATATGATGTTAGCAGCTATCCTATGATTACCATACAGTTCAATCAAGTATAAGTTGGCATTTAGCCTTTGGTCAGGAAGTATGGTGTCACAACTTTTTGATAAATTACAATTGCTCCACATAGTCAAAACCCAAGCATATTTTTACGTGCTAAAGTTAATAGTCAAACTGATGCCTGTCTTTACCTGGTACAGTTATTGTGTATAAAGCTCGCCTTAATTATTACAGACTATTGATTACTATCTAATACCATAAATGACTTAAATGAGACACGGGCACTGCAATGATTGCCGAATGACACTTTGATGTAACTTTAGCCTGAATAATACACCCGTCTTTACCTGGTACAGTTATTGTGTATAAAGCTCACCTAAATTATTACAGACTATTACATGATTACAATCAAATAACATGACGTGACTTAAATGAGACACTGGCACTGATCTTGTCTATTGAAACTTTGATGTAACTTTAGCCTGAATAATACACATTTACCAACATGTCACGATGCCAAGGATTTGTTCGGGCACACCATACATACATACATACATACATACATACATACATACATACATACATACATACATACATACATACATACATACGTACGTACGTACGTACGTACATACATACGTACGTACGTACGTACGTACGTACGTACATACATACATACATACATACAATACATACATACATACATACATACATACATACATACATACATACGTACGTACGTACATACATACATACATACATACATACGTACGTACGTACATACATACATACATACATACATACGTACGTACGTACGTACATACATACATACATACATACATACATACATACATACAGACAGACAGACAGACAGACAGACAGACAGACAGACACTGCCATGAATATAGATTTCATGTGATATTTCTTTGATTCAGCCATAATTTCTTACAGTATGAAACATAAATACTATATGACCAAGCTGTGTTTGTATATATTCAATTACAATCAGCTACATCGTGTGCGAGTAACATTGGGGTGATATATAAGCAATTCTTGTTTCTTATAGTATTGGTTCCCGTCAGGCATGAATGACGTTGGATACGAGCGGTCGAATAGATCGTATGGCGAAATGTACTTCTCACGAATATTTGCAAAGCAAACACTTAAAGATGCTTTATAATTTGATTGATAACTGTTCATGGTTTATATTTACCATTGCATTGCACATATTAGGGATTTCCCGATTTTTTTTCTGATTTAATATGTGTAAACTTCATTTCATTGTCGACGTCATTGTTTTGTTTTTAATGGTGACATGCACCAAAGTACAAGGGATAGAGCCTGTATGTTCAAATGATTTCTTAGCATCTTTGTCACTAAACGTCAACACGCGTAGTTTTACGTCATTTCATTTCTTCATGCAACACTTGTTATTTTGATCATTACAAATTGGGTGCTGCAGGTAATTACATATTTTGACGCGAACGTGGTTAGCAGAATTAAAGTGTTTCAGCGGTACGTACGTGTGTCCACTCTGTCGTCATCAGTAGCTACTCAGCATCATAACAAAGTGAAACCCTTCTTTAAAAACTACCACCACACATTACATTTTGTAATTCATTATCATTATTATTTTGTCATATATCGTTAAACTCTTACAAACCAGACACAATTTCCATGCCATGTATACATACATACATACATACATACATACATACATACATACATACATACATACATACATACATACATACATACATACATACACACACACACACACACACACATACATACATACATACATACATACATACATACATACATACATACATACATACATACATACATACATACAGACAGACAATAATGGCCTGTAGTGTCGACATACCAAAATAATGGCCGCAACAAGTTAATATTTACCGCAGTCCGGTTAATAAATGTATTCATCTAAACCAACTTGCAAACTTTGAGATGTATACCAAAGGGAACTGATTGCCATAGGCTTTCTAGTTCCTATAACTCTTTTGTCAGAAAAAATGTTTACCTCAAGACTTTACTGTTTTATGCACCTGGGTTTTTTTAAGGAATGTAAAATAAATATTACAATTTAATCATGAGTCTTAGTACGTAATACATGTAATTATCAATAATGGGTTGAAGAATGGTTGCTGTACTTTATACGTAACATACTCTGTTCAAATAAAGGCAAAGCCAAACGAACTTTTTGTGTGTCTATCGAACTTTGAACAGTGAACTGCTCACGTTGCGTCGTTCAAAACATTGGTAGCAAGGAATGAAAATTAAAAACTTATTCTATACTTTGAAAACCTACTATGTTACTAACATATATATATATTCTATGTCTATGTGTATGCACCAAACATTCTTAGTTACTTAGCATATTTGTGTTTCAGAAAATAATATTGAATACATGAAGTTCAAGTGATTGTTGTCGTTAATTTGATCTTTCGCCATAACGATTTCAATGTTTTCGTCACATTTGTACTCTAATTAAAGTGTAAGCGTCAAGAAAAGAAAAGAATGGAAAATAGAACGTGAAAATGAAATAAGACGTCAATAATTTCCTTTTAACAAAGTCAATAAAATTGCCAGTTCTAAAAAGTATAATAACCTTTTCATGGCATGCAGGAGTAATTATACCTTTTAAGATGATGTCGACAGTATTGTACATTGCATTTTAACGATATGGCTGTTCCTATTTCTTCTTTGATTATTTATGAAATGTTTTTTTAAAGTTCCAATGATGACATTAAAATGGCGACATCCTACTTAAACTAGCATGATGTAAATTGCAATTCATTGGATGGAGTAAAGTTCACTTGGGGCTTCTTGTCTAAAGTGACGTTTTTTTATATTAACGTGAAACAGACTTACCTGCGAAACACGCCAATAGAACCAACAAAGAAAGTTTCCCCATGGTGAGGCAAAGGGGTGAATTCAGTCCCTCTCTCCTCCCCAATTTTAAACTTTGAAAATGTGATTGTGTTTGATGTGTACCAGAAACCTCGTTGTACCGTACTACGTACCGCCCCTACATTAATGTACAATGGCCTGACGGGATGGCTAGATTGCTATGGCAACATGTGTTTGACGAGGGGCCAACATCATCAGATAAGACAGTATTCTGGATTTCGATCGAGATGACCCTGTCACGCTATGAAGTCAGCACAAAAGCATGCATTCGAAATAAACTTGACAAGCGTCTTTTCATAAGATAGGTCAACGTCTTTTTAGACTCGTGTTGAATTAGACCTCTGAGCAGAGCCATTTAAGTGTTTTAAATTCTTTAATAGCACTCTATGTGATTGACATAGTATTATATTTGATTGGATTCAGCCTGGTTGAACTGATGACACCCGTTGTTGGCAATGTTCTGATAACGATGGACTTTAAAACAAGAACAACATAGTACAGACTGCAAGAAAATACCACGGTAGCCTTGCACCTATAGAATTGAGAATTTGCTCAAGGTCGTATAATTTATCAAAGATGGTATCTGATACCACGTACCTGCATAATTAAATAGAGGCACAAACATACACATAATCATGGATCATATGCAATCAAGCATCGTATATGCATGCAAACACATATGCACCATACATACGCACGCACACACTCACACAAGCGTAAGTTTGGACGTACCTACCTACATACATGCATATATATGTACGTGGTGATGATGATGGTGGTGGTGGTGGTGGTGGTGGTGGTGGTGGTGGTAAGTGTGGCGTATATACTAGTATGTGATGATAGCAAGACGAAAATGATATGGCCGTCAATGACGTCGATCATGAAGATCGATAAAAATATGACAATGTGACGATAGTGACGATGACAAAACATGATATATAAATATTACAATATCACAAAGTGATTATTATCATCATGTACATGTTATGATAAGAATCACATCGCGATGTGTATTTTGTATCCTCTTTTCCCTGAAAAAATGGCCACACTGCTGTCGTTCTAGCACACAGAAGGACATGAAGAAAATTATGTTGGCGGCAGCAATCACATGTTAGATGTCACCGACTGTAAGTGTAGATGTGGATGTGGATATGGCTGGGAAGTAATGCGTCTGGCTAGAATTACTTTAAAATTATACATTGTATAAATATCAAATATAGCAAACTGAAGATGACAATATCTCAACTATTGCATAATGTACATGGATATATACAGTTTCCATCACAATAGCAATTATTTCACCTCGAAATCTGATATTACTCTAATAGAAAAGTGTCCATGTATGAAAAAGTAAGAAAGATATTGATATGTTATCTTTATTGATTTCCCTGGTTATTGGCGGATGTGGAATCAAACAATGGATAATATGAGAAATAACATCCATGTCCTAGCAGTGGATCTCATTATACAGACAATGATAACCATAAACGCACTATTTTCAAGATAATTAAAAGATTCCTTAACTGGAACAATTTTATTTGTAACTTTGACTCATGCAAATGATTTCATTAAAGAATTATCAACTGTGGCATACACTGTAATTATTCTCTTAATATATGATACGCATCAAATTTGTATTTAAAAAAATTTCGTTCCAAACACAATGTAGAAAATTGATACCTGAAACATTAGTCCACTGTACACTTCAGTCTTTACCAACAGGCAATAATTTCCTACTTCGTCTTTGGAATAAAGGTTTATTTTAGCCAAGTTACACCATAGACTGGTTACACCTACATAGTTTCATCCTTAGTACATAACTTCCAAACGTACAGATAACTTTAATTCATTTACACTAACTTCGATCAACACATGTTTTTTTTAAATAAATGTATTGTATACAAAATGCATTCATTAACAACACTTAGCAACAGTTTACATATTTTGAACTAATTCTGTATCTACCCATTGTAATGATGTATGGTATATGTAAAATTATATTACTGTCCAAATTCATCGCCACTGTTAAAACCTTCCATTGGGTATATACATGCCTTTGGAAAGAGCCTTCCCGGCCCCTTTAGTAGCCCCCCCCCCCCCTCCATTCATTTGTTTTTGTTTGTGAACATTTTCAGTCATTTTGGGTATACGAGAAAATTCACAATGTTTACTTGGGTCACTGTTTGTCATATGCTATGTATTCATTACAACCTACAAAATCTTCTCGTGACCCAACCTACAAAATCTGCTAAGAATGAGCCAACCTACAAAATCTGCTAATGAGCCAACCTACAAAATCTTCTAGTGTCCCAACCTACAAAATCTGCTAATGAGCCAACCTACAAAATCTGCTAATGAGCCAACCTGCAAAATCTTCTAGTGACCCAACCTACAAAATCTTCTAGTGACCCAACCTACAAAATCTGCTAATGAGCCAACCTACAAAATCTGCTAATGAGCCAACCTACAAAATCTGCTAATGAACCAACCTACAAAATCTGCTAGTGACCCAACCTACAAAATCTTATAGTGACCCAACCTACAAAATCTGCTAATGAGCTATTGTTTATACAGGTGCCCCCTTGAAATTACCCAAGTCGGCTGTTATGGTGATGAGGGTGTTATGTCACAGTTGTAAACAACAGATGAACAGATCATACAGATTTGTCAGACTTGTCGAACAAAATTTGAAACTATGTCAAGTAATATTTGGTAATAACGGATTTGATTCCATACCAAGTTCTGTTTTTCGATTAATTCTATGCATAATTGGGATACTAATTTTACAATACCATCCCAAAATCACACATATATTCGTTAACTCATTCACACAGCACATATATAATTTAAATAGTAAAAGAGGGACTTCGCGGCTAGTCTATCTGCTAGACCTCGGATCGTGTTCTTCCGATACAATTTACGACACACGACCGAACATCGCTATCGAGGATGGAACATCTGAGTCTGCGAACTTCGTTCGCTTATCGTATCGGAAGAAAGCCCGAACGTCTAGCAGCAAGACTACTTCGCGGCGTACAACAACTTAACTATGTTGGTATCTGCAATTTTGGCACTCTTGATCATGAGGTCACAGTTCTATCATTATTACTACATACGTTTGTAATAATGTTTATTTTATGTCACTAACCGATTTCAATATTCATTATTTCGACAAGAGCTGGTTATTTAAATAGATTAAAGGTTAACTTCACCTTGTAACTTTAAACCAATTATAGAGAAGATACCATGGCATTGACTAAGAATAAAAATGTGTGATGGAAACTGATTTTAAGTTAAGTAAGAGTTTCAGTCAGAAATGGCCAGCCAGGCTGAAAGTACATTGAGCCTTGGACTCAAACTATAGTTTTGGATGGTACAAATGAGCTGATGAGCCCCGGGGCCGAACCTTTGTGTGATTTGCGCCACCCCCTTTAAATTTGTTCAAACATTAGCGAATGCCGAAGTAAATCATTAATATAAAAAAATACTGAAGGTAGCACGTGTTGTTTTTTTATCTGAGAGGTTGGTGAGAAACTGTTTGTGCGAAGAATGAGAAAGTTTAAGAGGAAAGATACTGACAACCTCTTCAAGAGGTATGTAAAGTTATCGTTTCCTCAGGAGTTTTCGAAATATTTCCCCAAATAGAAATTTGGATAAATTGTTTATTTACATACCTACCCTATCCCATCCCATCCCATCCCATCTCATCAATCCTATCTTACCTTATCCTATCCTACCCCATCCTATACTATCCTATCCTATCCCATCACGTTCCATCCCATCCCATCACATCACATCCCGTCCCATCACATCACATCCTGTCACGTCTCATGCCCATCCCATATCATCCCATCCCATCCTATCCTATCCCATTGCATCCTATCCCATCCCATTGCATCCTATCCTATCCTATCCCATCCTATTTTATCTATCTATATAGTTTTATGGTACATTGCAATACATGTACTTCTTAGGGAATTGCGTATAGTTTGATTACACAACTTCATTTCAATTATTGTTTCATGCTGACAATTCAGTAAACTCAAAGACGATCGATTTGTGGTTTCATTTAACCTGTCGATGTGTACATGTTTGTTATCGATAATACCATAGTCGTACCAAGGTTAAACCCTCAAATTCAAATACTTTATTCTGATAATACAATCTTCACAAAAAAATACTAACGAAAGTATCGGCCTTTCATTTCGCAATTGTTTTCTAAATATAACTTTTAACCACCGTGACCGGAGGGGCAACATTTGCCTGGTCGGACAGACAGAATAATTACATTGTACCAGTTAGATTAATTAATTTACAACCACTGACCCATTTTTACATCAGCAAATAACTACAGAAGTATTATCACGTGAAGTTTATCACTAAATTGGCCGTCTATCTGGAACTGAGCTTTGATCTAAGTTGAGTACACTGATATCAATAATTCCTATTCAAATTGCCATCGTTGGACACCATACGAGTGGGATCAATTTCTACTGTCCTCGGGAAGACTACAAAAGACTGTTCGGTAATTGTTCATCGATACTCCAACGGGCAATGTAGATTTTACATCAGGAAGTCGTAACTAGATTTTAACTTTTTATTCTTGGAGTGATACATTTATCAGGCATCTTTTTTGTTCGGAGACGAAGCAGTTTTTAAGTTTTGTTTTTTGAAAGGGCTTCTACCTTCCACTCCGCGGTAGAATGGAAGGGAAGCTGTACATAGCTGTCATTCTGATTATCTCAGGTAAGTTACACCATTTCATTGGTTGTTGTGCAAGTTTTACTGCCAAACCTTGTATTAGTTCACCTACTTAAGTTTGTCTTTAGTTCGTATCTAAATCAAGAAACAACTAGGAGCTGCAGTATTTTCACTGCGCAATTCCTGATTAAACTTCATGGGATATATAAACCTTGACTTTGTTTGATAGGCATAATACCCTTTGTTTCGCAGAGACAATGAAATGTCATTGTGTTTTGCAGAGACAATGAAATGTCGTTGTCACGGTTTTGCAGAGACAATGAAATGCCGTCTTTTGCAGAGACAATGAAACCTCTTTGACAACAATTATACCAGATTATGCCGTTTATAGAAAGGATAAGAAATGTATTCTCCATTTTCTTTTTATTGAAATTTAAGAGATATGATGAAGCACACGAGTCTGAATAGTTAATCAGCAATTGTTTAATGATAAACCCAATTAGCGAGGACTTTGTAGTTATATTGGTGATAAAATTGCGAAACACGATTTCATGTAAATATTTGATTTGTTGTTTAGTTTAATCTGACTTAATGCTACTTGTCGTCAAATAGGTTGCCATTGGAATTTATTTTGTCCACATTTTGACCGTACAAATTGAGTTTCACGTTTATGAAAGGCTTAATATTGTTTTACTCTTTGTGAATTTTTTCTTGATTTGCAAAATAACGTTAAAACTCTATTTAGTGGTCTGAGGTTAAAATTATCCATCAGAATGTCTGAGTTAAAACTGGATCCTTAACCCGGTTAAATTGAGTAAAGTTTTATGATTTATAATTTTTTTAAGGAGTGTAAATATTGTTATTGACCGCTTCGTAGTGGTGTTTTCATCCAATCACTGTCACGTGACCAAATTGCAGACGTGACAAGTGATTATTCTATTTGCAATGCTGTCAGTTTGCATGGATTTCAGGAAAGTTACCCACGATTCAAATTTGACTCAAATCCATGACATGTAATGTAGCAATGCGTATAAAGGTGATGTTTTTGACGCAAGATTATAGTGTCATTTTCTCCTTGAAATTCCGATTATGCATCTAATCTGATGTAAACACAGCATAAGAATACATTATTGATATTTCACAGGAGCAGTATTATTTCCCGTTCAGTCTGAGAACACGTCATTGTCGACATGTGGGGATCTGTTTTCCTGTGGCGATGGAGAGTGTGTTTTGTGGAACCAGGTGTGTGATAAAGAAACACAATGTTCAAATGGCAAAGATGAGATGTTTTGTGGTAAGTCTGATCGTTTAATTAATAAAACAGGAGCATTTACAACAACTCAATAAAAAATTTCAATATCACACATTTTCATAAAACCCAACAGATGAGATATTTGACATAGTAATTCTTTTTCTTTCACTAAAACACGACCATTTACAACTCGATAAAAATTCCAAAAGACATACATTAGGAAAGATGAGGCGTTTTGTGGTAACTTTTGTCATTTACTAACGCAAGTACTTGTAACAACTTGATAAAACAGTTGATAAAACACATAACGAATTTCACGGAGGAAAACGGGGATATTTTGTAGTAATTTTGTTTTCTATTACTAAAATACAAGCATTTATAACTCAATAAAAATTATCCAGAAACACAACGAATTTGGTCAAACACGAATGAAATACATTCTATTCTGTATAAATTGTGTGTTTTACTAAAACACGAGAATTTAGAAACAAAGCTGTCGAATCAAGTCACGTGTGGAAATTTTGTAAATATACTAGGCAACACAACCCAAGGCAACTCCTGAATATTCAATGTACATGTGTAACATACTCATGAATATGCAGTGTTCAATCATTCCATATTTATGACGCCATATAGCCATCATGAGACAACGCACGACCGCTAATAAGGGCTGCCACTGAACAATGGGTGGCCAATAATTTTCAGGTCGTATTTCTAGGCAATCGCGCGAAATGTAAGTGACGTAAATTCATAAAATTACCCTGTACATTACGATTATGAAGAAGAGCTGCATGATTATATTATTGTAACTGACAGTTATGTGTATATGTATATGTGATTTTACCATCAGTGTTAGACTGACACAAATACCACGGGACGTTGAATTTTATTTTATTTTGCTCTTCCTTTATATATCATATATTCATGTGTGTGTCTCAAAAGGTTTGTTAATTGATTCCTAAACATGGTTAATATCTAAAAACAATACAAAACTTATACTAAATTAGTTGGTTGGAAGCACAATTGAAAGAATCGCATAGACTTGAATGTACTGGTATTTTACCTGTCATAGCATTCGTAGTTCACTAGAAAAAGTGTTTTACACCGAAAAAGGCCCTAATAGGAAAACCATCTAGATCCTTTTGTCCTAGACGATATGGATACTTGAAATATTTAGTGTTCGCATGTCGACACGTATTTTTAATCGATAAAACAGGATAGTGTAATGGACTTCTGTATGAACTTTGCCTGAAACTTTGATCGTCAACAGAATACTTGATCATGAGTCAAAATCTCAAAATCATCATATGCATTTTTTGTCATTCGGATTGTTACAATATTCTCCCGCCACCTTTATCCTCACATGTAGCCACTGCGGACTATTGTCCCAGAAGAAGAATATTTCTTTTGGATAATTCTTTCTGTCATCAATACATGTTCACAAATCTTTATCATTTAAAGTTTCTTTGTCAAGTAGAAATAATCAGTCAACGTGAAGCGCATTATCAAAGTATTTCGAAAACTAGGTTCTCTCTTAAAAATTTGAAGCGTAACATTTATGTCACTTGTTTTTTTTGTCATAGTACTCACACCAAATACATTTGTGATGTAGCTATAAATTGATTTGTTTGTTTGTTTGTTTGTTTGTTTGTTTGTTTGTTTGTTTGTTTGCTTGCTTGTTAGTTAGTCAGTCGATCAGTCAGTCTGTCTGTTTGTTAGTTAGTTAATTAGTTAGATTCATAGCAATGAATAGAGAAAAAGAAGGGGAAAAGAACATTGTATTCAACTAATTGACAAGTATGTATGGAGCTTTTGCATATACATACTAGTAATACTTCACTGTACATTTTCATATGCATTCAGCCCTCATTTGTACCTAAAACCACTATAGTTAAAGGCAGTAGTACACGTGGCTATGTGCATGTCCATACAATGATGATTGCAAGCATATAAACCGATGATATTTTTCAACTAATTCAAATTGGACAAATAAAAATTGTTTACTTTTTAATTTTAATATCCCAGCTGCCAGTAATTGTGATTCAGGTCAACGAGAGTGTGATGACGGGTCTTGTGTCTTTAACTGGCAGTTCTGTGACTTCAGGGAAGACTGTCCTGACGGAAGTGACGAATCCCTTTGTGGTGAGTACTTCGGGATCTCGTAAGCGTGAATTCCACTAGCCTAGTTGTACATGCAGAGGCACATTCGAATATATGTTTTCAACTTTAATACTTCTGCAACTAAATATGACATTTTGAACGATCAAAGATCATCAAATATATAACGTAATAAGCTTATTTCATTACGTCCGTCGGATACGTAACGAGTTTCATTTTGTAAAAATGTAAACCTTCAGCCTTGAATAGGCTGAAACATGCTGATGTACGGCGACAAAACAAGCGCCAGATAGACTTTATGCAAATCACGTTCAGGTAGGGCTGGACTTTATACGCTGCTTCATGTGACAACTTATTAGAAGCAGAATATACAGAATGCATAGGGACATATCTCATGACACTACAACTATGGACAAACTCCTATTGTGAAATGGATAGATTTTAGTTTTAAGTTTAAGTTAATGGATTAAGATATTAAAATAGCCTTGACTACTGTGATAGCTCAGACCACTAACTATCGTTTTAATGGTCTGAGGTGATAGATATCACTATGAGTTCACTTGAAACATGACTGTATAGCAATTAACCAAAAGAAAATATAACCTGGCCTCTAGTATATGTGAATTATATACAAAAACAGTCTTGAAAACAATGTTTCTTTCTATCGTTTGTTTGTTTTGTTTGTTAGTTTGTTTGTTTGTTTGTTTGTTAGTTTGCTTGTTCGTATATTTTGTTTTGCCTTTAATTCGACCCTATGCCAAAATCCATAGCTCTAGAAAATGCATATTCATTTGTCAACATTATCTACGCGTCTGTTCTCGCGTAAAATCGATAAGAAAATTTTTGCCAATTCTGACCTATTTAGCTATACGTTTGCAGCATAGATTCGTACAGACGCTACCGTAGAACAGCAAACAAACGACAAACAAGGGAACTTCTTTCACCTTTAGGAAAAGCGATTTAACAAGAAAGGGTCATGTTTTGTTTGTGTAAAAACAGAATGCCAAGACCTTTACATCTCTCAATAATCTATGTTGGCAGGTACAAGTTGTGACTTTGAAGAGACCTGTCCGTGGGTTAACGATGACACAGATAATTTTGACTGGTCACTGAAAGATGGCGAACCAGAGGAAGAAACAATGCCAGACTATGATCAAACACTTGGTACAAGTGATGGTATGTAAATTGAGTGATGATTAATAAACTACGAGAATCAGACATGGAAATGTCGATATACCAAATGTAGTACTCGCTGTACAGTACCCGTATGTACTTCCCCTTATACCATCTTTTGCAACCCATATCAACATAACAGCCATTACAATCACCACCACCAGCATCACAACAGCCACTATCAAAACCTAAATTCAATACTATCCACCTTTCAAACCACGAATATCATCTGTCTCATCACAATAAACGTTTGTTTGATTCATCCTCTGAGTGATAATCTATTCATATTTCCTACCATCCACAGCCAAATAAAGATTGATATGTACGAATGTTACTCTTTTTATCAGGTAGATACATCTATGTCATAAGTAGTGGCAGATCACGGACGGCTAGGTACTTAAGTCCCACGTATTCTGTGAGTGGTCGGAACGGTTGTCAATTGGTCTTTTACTTTCACTACGAAAGTTCACGAATTGGTACACTCAACGTCTTATTTGAAATGGGTGGCGAAGAAACGACGCTATGGTCCCTGGGTATTACAGACAGAGACGGACGATGGGAAGAAACCATTCTTGATATAAGAGATTGCTCGCAAAATTTCACTGTGAGTTACTAGTAAATTATGTATTGTTATCAATAATCAACAGATGTGATACAGAATACTTGAATAAGGCATTCAATATAACTACAATTACAAATATTTTTTTTTCTGTTTTCTCTCAATTTCATTCTTGATTTTTTTTTTTTGCTTCATCATGGGTTTTTGAGAAAGTGCTATACATGCATTGCCCACTTTATAACTACGGTATATGGTGTTGCTTAAAAAACAACTTCTTGAGAAATGAGCTAGGAGATAACACAAACACATTTCACCATCATATTTAAACAGAAGGGGTATTGTCACCCCAATCAGTATATATAAAGCAGCTTACATATTTTTATTTTATAAGAATGAAACTTAGCTACCTTGCCGGAGTCAGTCAATTAGACGAGTTCATACCATTTAGCTCGTTCTGGCTGATCAAGACGTTTTATTTGGATATTAAAAAGTAACAGTGTTGCTTCTGTTGATAAGAACAACTTAGCGTAATTCTGCAAATGTATAGATAAATAATGCATTGGCTTGTATCCGGTATTATATCTACAGTGTATATTATTATCATAATTGTAACTTTAGATTTCAACACACATTAATAATTAATAAAATCTGATTTTCCGTAAGTAAGACAACAAACAAGGAATACTTCTTCATCTCTTCGTTGTTGTTACAGTGATGGTGCCCTTGTAAATAGATTTTTCTTATTTTTCATCGTTGTTATTATCATGCATAAAAATATATATGAATTTGAATATCGAAGATATAACGTTTGCAATTTTAGAGTTATTAATATTGGGAAATATTCCATTCATCCAATAGATAATATTTGAAGCCAAAATGGACACTATAACCATTGGTGGAGATTCCGGCCACATAGCCGTTGACGATATCAGCTTTATTAATTGTGAATATGACGAATTGCCGACAGAGCAATGTCCAGAGAGATCTTGTAGTAGTGGCCATTGTTACGATTACACACAGGCGTGTGACATGGCTATAGACTGTTGTATAGATCACAGTGATGAAACAGATATATGTGGTAAGACTTTCAACATTTACACCATGCATAAACCATAAATATGGAATATATATTCTGGTCGTTCTACATCACGACAACGCGCGTCTATGTCACGACAACGCGTGTTTACGTCACTGGTTCTGCTGTGTACGAAATATGACTCAAAACGTTTAAAATTGCCATTATTGTCCCCAATCTTTCTTTGATATTACTGGCGCTGGTATAATTATATGTATTATTCCCCAATATTTTTCTTCACTCAGCCGGAAAATACTAGGGTGTGGTCACTGCTCGTCTAGCGACTCGTAGCGACAAAGACCCCTAGCTCAGCAATAAATTATAACACCATTGCTCAGCAATAAATTATAACACCATGGTGTTATAATTTATTGCTGAGCTAGGGATTTCGATACAAACACCCTGTGACAAATGTCATTTATTCGAACACATAAGAATTCCCAGAGGAATTACTAAAGGTTACAAAGCACAGAGGAAAATAAGTAAAATAAAATAAATTTAACGTATACAGTAAATATTTAAAAAACTCCGATGTCACATCATATGGTGTTACAATTTCTTGCTGGGCCAGGGAGTTCGATACAATCACCCTGTGACCGATGACACAACATTATGTTACAATTTATTGCTGAGCTAGAAAAATTGATATAAAGAAACTCTGTGACCAACTACTCAGCAAAAAAGGCTTTACAACAAGTGTAATTTGTTTGTTCGTTTATTTTTGTGTTGTTTTTAATTTTTGTTGTCTTTTCCTTGTAAACCAGTACTGGATAAATATATTTTTCATTCTTTTCGCACACAAGGAATAGGTGTGGGACGATGAATAGAATACCCCTGCCAATACTGTAATTTAGTACCAATGTCTCGACTCGAAGATCAGCGAATAATTCATAACCTGAGAGGGTGATATAAATACATTATATAGAATTACAATTCGGATTTTGATTCCGCTTTGTGTTAATAATAGATGGTTTAAATTTCGTTTATATCAGACGACTATACTACATGTGACTTCGAGGAAGACTTCTGCACCTGGGAACAAGTAGACGGTGACGATTTTGATTGGGATCGACGGGACGGTGGAGGGCTCCTCAGAACACCTGGTTATGATCACACTACAGGGACTTCAGAAGGTACGATATGACACGTGGCATAGTCTGAAGCAGTGATGTCGGAGACATAGAGCTAGAGATCTATGAAATCACATAAATTTAGTGTTTGATGACGAAAATAAGATAATGGTTAAAATACATACATACATACATACATACATACATACATACATACATACATACATACATACATATGTACATACATACATACATACATACATACATACATACATGCGTGCGTGCGTGCGTGCGTGCGTGCGTGCGTGCGTACGTACGTACGTGTGTGTGTGTGTGTGTGTGTGTGTGTTTGTTTGTTTGTATAATAAAAGAAATGGTTTTATTTATGAATATAATCGATACACTATTTTGTGAACAGCATATACATGAAGACCAAAAGTAAGATATGACAGTTTCACTTCACTCAGTCAACGTTACGTCTACTTATTGCATACAGGACATTACATCTATACTGACGTGTCGGGTCTACTACCAGGTGATAGTGTTGGTTGGTTGGTTAGTCATACCATTGATGACTCATTGGCCACGGGGGGCCAACCATGCTGGGTAAGATTGGTCAATTCTGCTATGACATTTTTTGCATTGTACCCACTATGATGTTAATTACTTTCATATCTAAAATATTTTCATCATTTTACGTGTGAGGTAAGTTGACGATCGCCTATCCCAACATGCGAGTTGAGGACTCTAACCACATATAGTCATAGGACCGCAAGCAAAATGGAGAAGAGCTCTAATGTAACATTGGGGATTGGGGACCACTAATAGTACGATTTACTACTATGATGATACAATGGTTTATACTGTATTCCTCTTTTCAGACTTAGTCAAGTGTCCTTTATATGCGCGACAAAGATTTTTTTTTAATTTTGACGAATATAATATTTAAACCACTTTCCTTCAAATATTGTTTACCCCAGTTGGGTGAATGGAGACCTGATGTTCGAAGTGGTTAAAGTGGTCGGCTTGGAATCTGCAAGTTGTCGGTTCTAGCCTCGCCGTTTCTGTATCTGTATTACAACAATATATACGCACTTTTCATTTGCCCCACTACATACAGATGCAATATTTTTTCCACATGGAAGATGAAGACATTGGAACCCTAAACATTTACTATTGGACGGAGACCTACGGCGAGAAGACTTTGATGAGAACTATCAAGGCCGACTATGGAGATGTGTGGGTTAAAGACGAAATTCAATTCCAAGTCGGCAAACCCTTCCAGGTAATGACATTGCTGTTATTTGTATTTTCATTTTGAAAAACTAACCTTACAAAAATAGTTGTTAGTTTGTTAATAGCACTTTACAAAACATGAACATGAAGACATTTTTGAGTCTTCATACAAGTGGTCTTGGCTTGGAAGGTATAAATATATATGTTACTTATTCCGTGACCAGGGGAGAACTCGTAAATGTGCTGACTATTATTATGACAGTGAAGAAATTACAACCAGTACTGATTTACTACTACTACTACTACTACTACTACTACTACTACTACTACTACTACTACTACTACTACTACTACTACTACTACTACTACTACTATCACCAGTATTGTTTTTAAAAATCAGTTAAACAACATTCATCGATGGTTTGAAATGTGTCAATTCTAAATTGTGATATGAGTATAGTACTAGTGTAGTAAATCTATTGACTCCATCGATTTGTTAAAACGTCTTCGCACTAGTTCATTCAAGACCGTTCAATACTCAAGGACTAGTTTTTAAAGTGCTCCTGGAGACAATGATGATGATGGGTTGAATAAAATCTCATATTTTATATTATGCATGTATAATATTTAACCAATCAGGTTCTTCGTTATATCTCGTAGGTTGTCATAGAAGGAGTCGAAGGAGTTAACCTTGGTGCTGATTTGTCAGTTGATGACGTGTCTTTTAGTCCTGGATGCGTTTTGATTAACGATCCTCTCCCTCCGACAGGTAAGTCACGTGATCTATTAAGGTCTCTCGGATATATTCGGCAAATCTTCGGGCCATGATGATCTGCCAAGACGACAATCAATTCGACGTGGGTGAAATAACCCGTCCTAATTTTGACCATGTGTAATATGAACTAGCAGCTACTGCTTCGAAAAGTATAGTCAAAGACTTAATATTTTGTCAACAATACAATTTTATAGTAGAAAAGATAGATGCATCACAGTCAGTTGTCACGGTACTAGCAGGTGTCTCAACTGATTGAGTGACGTCATATCCAGCCGGTAGATTTGCCAATTCAGTATACCGTAGACTAATTCGAGTGTCCAATAACTGATGTAATATTTAAATGAATACTACATACTGTCTATAAAAAGTGTAACATTCCATGCAGATTCTGTATAACGTCAATTTTGAATCCACCACTGTCTTGTGCTGTTGTGGTAAAAAGATAGTTGTAGGAAGTTTGTTTTGAATTAGTATAGTTTGAGGTTAGTAACTGTATTGTTATGTACACATTCGCCAAAAGACTTCGATTCCCTACTATATCTATTGACTATGTTACATTTAATCAGCTCAATGAGTAGTCTTTCTTATTCTTTGAACGTGGTGAAGTTGGTGAGTCGGTAGAACGCTCTTATCGTAGTGATTAAACTTGGAGTTGGTGAGTTGGTAGAACACTCTGACAAAACGCTATTCCGTTTTTACAATGTAGTTTGTGCTGACTTTGGAACGGTAAATTGGAAACGAATGCGACGTTCCGATCCGTCTACAGTGGACCTTGATCACGCAATGGTTTAATTATTAAGCGTTGATGTCTCTCTCTGGACTGGCGGAATAATACTAGTATGTCTAGGTAGTTGAGTATCCCTGGTCCCTGTTCATGATGGGTCTTCTCTGTCTGATGTAGATGGCTTCCTTTACTTTGCGTTTTAACCAGTCCTGTTCTCTGGCTAGAACCTTGGTGTTATCCAGGACACATTGTGGCCGGTCTTGTTGCAGTGGTCACCAACACCGGTGATCTTATCCGTTTTTGTGTGTTCTTTGAATCGGACGCCGAGTGGGCGTTTGGACACTTCCATATATGTATGGCTACTGTACGTGCCACAGAGGTTTTTCTTTTCCTTTCGGTGTTTTGTCCTTTGGGTACATTAATAGTGTGCGCAAAGTGTTGCTAGGCTGGTGGTTCAAATTTACGCCGTGTGAGAGTGGAGTACTCTGAATAGTTGTTCAGAGAGTCCTTGAGATATGGTAATCCCAGTAGTATAAGCGGGCTGGGTGGGGAGCGTTGGAGTACATTGTATTAGACTTGCTTATATTACAGTTTGTGTTGAAATATCTGTGAGTTCGTAAAGTAACGTCGAGTATTGTCAATATTGATGACTGTACACAACATGTTACTAACTACATCTACCAGTCGATACCGGATTAATAGTTATATAGTTGCTGTGTTGATCGAATTACAGTATTTCACAATATTCCACTGTAATGGTACATGTAGTAGATTCGTAGATGAGGCCTAAGGTTACCCGACCCCACCTAGCTTTTCACTGCAGACCCTAAACTTTTTTGTACGTATTCGAGAAAAATATAATAAAATCTTAAAAATTGTGAAGTCTCACGAGAAATAGTGGATGCGGAAACTGAAAACACAAAATAAAACCGTTACTTCCAATCTGTAATGGCTGTACATCTGATAGGAAGAAATAAACACAGAGATCATTTGGAAAACAATGGAAAACATGAACTAGACACTTGCACAGAAAAAAAAATATAATAAAATTTTTAAAAAAATCTACCTACCCCACCTATTCTAAAATTGAGCGTAATTGGAATCACGCAAGTTTTATATTAGGCCTAAATTAAAAGTTTTCAACCATAAAAATTACCTTTTAAACGTACCAGGCTATACATCGCGAAATTCCCCGAAACATTGTCAAATTTGAATATTCATAAGGATGTGATGACGTAATTACGTTGCTCGAAAAGGTTGTGTCTTAAGCAATTGTGCGTCAAGTCTAAATGTCTGTTTGAAATTTTAACGGTTACTAGTAATCAAGTCGAAGTGTCTGTTTGGAGTTGTATAGTTAACTATCAATTATGCTTTTGTTCATTTAATTCCTTAATAGTGGGTTTTTTTTCAAGAATACATTTTCAACTCAAATGATCTGCAAAGCCTTATAACCAGTCAAAGGTATTAAGTGATAAACTTTGTTTTTTAAAAAGTTTATTGTGGATTAGATATGAATATCCACTGAATACTTGTTACCAAGACAGCCATACTAGCCAGTGAGACTGTGGCCTCGACCTTTGGTACAGGCTAGGACGAGTCGACCATCAATCGATCTTCTGTTCAGACACATCCAAACCTAGTTATCAGACAGATAGTACAATCTAGTCTTGTTTATTTGGTTAGAATACAGGTGGGGGCATGTCTTTATCACTCTGCATCATCTGTATCAACTACTTTGACATAACATACACCCTGGCGTGAACTCTAGGGTCGACGTCTGTGGATACAGCAAGGCCCTCACACGTGTCACTCCAGGGTTTTATACATGTATACGTAATCGTCGGTAGGGATTTTTAAAACTAGAATCGCAGCCTACTCTAATTATAAGCATTGGCATATAGACCGACTGAGCTAGAATCGTGAGCGAATTTATTTCCATGGAAACGCGTTTGTTTTTTCCATCCAATTGTACCAATGGTTGTTTTTTCTCTAGAATACGTGTACTTCGAAGTCATAAATTGCTGCAGTTGATGACATGACAATTCTACGAAATGAAAGACGATACCTGCAGTCCTAACTCAAAACACCTAGCACTCAAAGCCAATCCTGTGGGTTTTGTCTATTGCAATCATTTCCTCTAACATTTCCAATTACGTGAACTGTGCCTAGATTTGAGAATAATCATCATACAATTCAATACAAAAATATTGCAAGCCACTGATTTCTCTGAAACCAAATCAATATACCGCCACCACTCATCACAATATTCAAGGCAGTACGTGTTACTTGACCAGTACACATCTCTTTTCACATTTGATTTGTCTTCATTTAGTACTTCTAATTGTCTATATCTAGGTTGTAACCATGGCTACTAGGGGGTGGTGTTTACCTCTAGTGCAATTGGTGACACTGCCGCGATGAGCTTCCATAGATAATCCTTGGCCCCGATGTCCTCTTATCTATACAGATAGGTGTCATCATACTTTATATCTCTCAAAAACTTACAGAATTCTTTCTGATGAGTGATTATTAACTATATACGTTCTTGCTAAAAATTCGGAAAAATTGATAGATTTCGCGTGAAATCGAAAAATGATATATGAAACTTCTAAGTACAACGTTGTACGGTGAGATGTAAGTGTAGTTGTGTCTTATTTATAGTGTGTATATACAGATATTACTCTTGTCAACTTATCGAAGACTTAAAACACTGGATCATTTGCAACAGATATGTACCCCGTTTTCTTCGTTTATAACGACTATCTTAGCGTCATTCTAATAAAATTATTCAAAAACGGAGTATTTTCTCCCCTATTAAAGTAACATGATGTACTATTTACATGTAATAGTCTAGATGCTGTAAGCTCATAAGTGACGTTAGTAACGCAATGCATGTTGGAACAGGAAAGTTGATAATAGTCTACATTAGTACATATCTGATCTGATCATGTTATCATTTTCTCACATAAACTTCTGGAATGCCCTCGGCAACGTCAGATATTTAAAGAAAACAACATATATTGTTATACTATAAATCTCGTAAAAAATATGAATTCGAATCGAACGAAAGTTTTCATTATTCTTGTAGCTATATACCTTATAGGGTACTGCATCCATCGTATAAATATCCCTATAGACTTGCGTCTCTATTTATACACATACATTTTCGGCCATATTTTGATAAAGGCGCTGTTTTATCGGACATATATTCATCCCATCCATCGATGGCCAAATGAGATATGTATGAATCAAATGTATTTCCTATTTAGTTTATTGAATATATACAATATTTCAATTCAACCATTGACTCAGACAGAGCTGTAGAAAAAAGGTTGGTCCAGAACAAAAGACCGATCCTATAATCAATATGGATTCACTGATATGATAACATTAATGCTTCGACGTGGAACTGAATTCCTGGCCTTGAATAGTCAGTCGAATATGTTGATATGTCACGTTGTGAGTGACGATTGGTTGCCTGGTTGGTCAAAATCTGATATAATTATATTATCTATATGACATGTGTCAATCAATCAAGTAGAGATTATGTGTTCCTTTGTCTGATTGTTCATTTATTTGTTTTCTAGATAAATATGTGATTCCAATCCATTGCATTTAATTTTCTCTTCCAATCCCATCCTTTTACTGACTGAAGTTTGCAAAATTGAGTCTCATTTTCTGGGTACTTATTTATGTTCATAAATGAGCCTGTCAGTATTGGCAATTCATTGATTGATGGCTAATTGACACGACGCATGCGTAATTTATTGATTTATACAACCATAACATCGCTTTGAGTAATTGGACGTACACCTGGTTATGTACTAGCCATTTCGAAGACGTTCATTTTACTCATCAATCAATGTCAAAAACACTGTCCACCATAAATTAGCTATACTAATCTTGAGTTAGAAAATAAACAATTACAACAGAGAGTTACCTCCCAAGATCTATCCTTATATCTATGTTTTGATCAGAAATCATAATCATAGATATACATCCATTCTGATATTAATCATAATTTTGATGAGAGTCGTTGTTTCAGCTGATAGTTTATTTTCTTATTCAACTAGTTTACATAAATTTACGCGATGCCATTGAGTGCGAAATCAATCTCTTCGATTTCCAAAGATGATGTTTCTTTTTAATTAGTTGATAAATTAGTAACATTCAAATTGCAATGGCTATCATTATTTTTTAAAATGACAACATGAATAAAATACGCAGGTCTAGCACTGGTTACACGTTGTTGTGAATTTTGATGGCTCTGGTTCACAATTAATCATTGTCATCTACTAGACTAGTAAGTATACACATACTTATCAAATAAAACACAGATAGAGGAGATAACAAAAAATTCATACATACGTGTATTATGACAATTCATATGACAGCATGCACTGTATATATAATATTCAGTTTGAAACTCTGTAATGTGTAATTATCTCTTGAAACACATGTTCAAGTTTATTGCGAACTCTGACCCCTATACCCGTCACCTGTATTTTCAAAATTAAAGTTAGAAAAATATGTATCAATTCTATGAGTCATTTTAAAATTGGAAAAAAATCTAAATAATGACATGAATTTGAAGCAACTCGACACGATTTTATTGACGTATATGATATCGATCTCTATCTAGGCCAGGACATCATCACCTTATCCTGTCGACGCATCGGGACAACATCGGTTCACCGTGTAGTCTCGTCACCTTATCATATGCTTCGTTATTATTATTCATACCTTTAAGAGGTTAAAAGGACGTGTGCCGTCAAAGCGATACACGGTATAGATTTACAGCGTTGTATAAAATGGTCTGTTAAATGCTACTGTGACTTTGAACTTCAAATATTGAATAATAATATTTGTAGCAATCGTAAATTAGGACGTTTAAGTGAACATCGGATAACATACCAGGTCAAAAAACATTAACAAAGCCTTGGATATTGGACTCATTCCATGCCAAAAAACATTGACAGGTGCACCTCGATATGGAGGGTAAACTTGCCATCTATTTCTGGCTGATGATAATTGGTGAGTTTTCAGAAGTTATATCTATTTAAATCTGTTACTTTTCACTGTTACTAGTTCTTCACATGATCATTCATGTGACGTGTTGTTACCCAAGTCATGAGTGCATCCACACTCATACCATGCAGGATTCAAAGTGTAGGAAAAGAAGGGCAACTTTATTAGGAAACAAGTAATTCTACGTATAATATGACCTGCCTCTTCCTTTATATTTATCTGAACCTTTATTTAATGTTTACTTATTACAATTCATTGTTACCTATAAGTAAGACATGGATGGTTTCCCATGGAAACGCGATGCTCCGACTTGTTTGTTCCTCTTTGTGATAATATGATAGTCGGCCATCTTGGAACTGTGCAGGTAGAAGATGAGCAATTATTTACAGAAACATCACCTATATAAAAAAGCATCGCACTGAACTTTTTTTGAGAAAATGGAACATTTGGACGCTATATTCTCACAAAAAAGTGAAAACGAAGTAATGCAGCTTTTAATCTAGGGTTCACCTAACATACATCAATGATAGCCATTGTTTCTGTGTATAGCTGGAGAGCTATCGCAGCTGTCAGCTCAAAGTCTATGGAACAATAATTCATACATACATATATATTAGGTATTGGATCTAGAAAGTACAGTATGTTTATCAGATCGCTCCGTGTGTTGGCTTCCCAGGAATCAACAACATACTGCATGTATGGATCTGTCAGAGTCCCTAATTATAGTATCTGAGATAGCTGAAGCCAAAGTAATTTTGAGTCTGCAAAACTTTTATTCTTCTTAAACGTGGCATTGTTTGCTTGCTTGCAGAGTTTTATTGTAAGGAGTGCAGCACACCCAGTACATACCTTTCATGTACTAATTAAAGTTCCATTATGGCTGTCTCGTGTATAAGTCCCTTTGTAAACCAGGGTAGTTACTAAAAGATGCAGATCTAGTCTCAACTTAAATTGCCGTTTGCATTTACATTGATTTGTTTTATTCACCATTAATACAATTTAAAAAAACAAAACATTTCAAATAAGGAACATAGAGGACATGCCAGACTGTGCGTATCATACACATTTTATGTTCCCCAAGAACCATTTGAATAGACAAGACACAGGCTTCAAACAGACCTCCCATTACAAATATAAATGAACAATACAATCCGACCCCAACTGATACACACACTCATAACGTCCCTGGAACCATTTCGTGTAGGGTCTTACGTTGAGCTAGCTGGGCATCGGTGATGGACATGACATGACATTTTATTTTATTCGTCAGTTTCTTGGACGTCCATGAATTGAAAATTTCAAGTTCATTAGAAATGACATAGCAAATATACTCTACATTTTGTGTAACGAACAGAAGTTTCGGTTCCATCTTTCCTCCCACCTCACATGCCCCCACCCCGTCAACGTTGTTCCAAATTTGCGTGCGCCCTCAAACGACTAGGTACTTGACGTTGTAAGAACACCCACAATCCACCTCACCAGGCTGTCTGGCACCTTTTCATTGTGTACCACCGTTTGTAACTTTTTGTCGTCTGCTTGGTTTCCTGTCAACAACGTAAACAAGTAGTTTGTGTTGACGTCCCCGGGGTTGACGTACACAGCTTGCAGAGATGGAGGTTTGTAGAGTCTGCAGCATTTTCAAATATCAACCCAGCGTACGGACTGAGAACACTTTTATTTGGTGTAATTAAGTTTCACTAGACTCGATTCGAGTGAAATGTATGTTACAGACCATGTACATGTGTAGAAGCATGGAAGTGTACTTCCATGGTGGAAGTATCAATTGCTGTGTGCATATGGAGGGGACGCAAATGTTGAGTGTCACATACAAGTACATTGTTCCTTGTGTGTGTAACTTGTCTGTGCGTGTGAACTGCCGGAGTGTTTGTTTTTGTCGCTGAACAGTGTAAACATAGGAAGCGGAAATACAAGCTCAACACCTTCGGACGCATGTCAAGTTCTTTTCGATGTTTCAAGCACAACATCATGTAGTGCGGACACAAAACAAGTTATTATTGTGCAATTGTTTCTGGATTGATGTAGGATTTAGGAAGTGTGCAGAATATGCCGCTCACTGACAGAAAAATCGGGAATTCATTTGTTTATGTTCAAAGCCCAGATCACCAACTGTTTGGTGGTTTGAGTTCAAAGGTAGGCATGGAAATATGCGCTGCTAGATCTTCGACACGTCTTTTTGAGACACACGGAGACGTGTCTAGGCTCTCGATCTCGGAACACATATTGCCTGCAGAGCTACATAGTTCAAATAGGAACAAAGGGACAACAGTACTCCGTCTTTAACATGGAGGTAATCTTTCTACTTTAACCTCTATGACTGCAGCAAAGTTTGCATAGACGAGTGATGCATTCAATTTCCGGAGTCAGAATCGAGTTCTGTCTGCCATGTAGCCTAGCCCTACTTGTAGTTGTACAACAATGTAATATATTTTTATGCATATGTGCTTAAACCAGTCAGCTGAATGTAAAAATAAGTCTAAAAATAATGCTCGAATTGAATTTTTTGATGAAATATCCATATAAAATGAATTTCAGAAACCATTACTAGATAAAAATTAACAGATATTGAGCTATGTAATACGTTCAATAGTACTATTGCCAAAAACCTGGAGAAGTTTGTTCACAAAATACTTAATGAAAACAAACTATAAAAAAGTTGCATTTAAAAATTGTATTCCTAGTTAGTTTACATATGATTGTTTACATGTTTTGTTGTTAATGTTAGATATATTTTAGTATATCCTTGACCATAGATTATGTTATGTAAAACGTAATTTTGATGAAATAACTAGACTATTTCTGGATGTCCCTGATATTTTGGTTTATTGGTTCTATATGTTGATTAATGGAAGTATGGTTATACTTCCATGGTTGATTCATGGAGGTTGATTTGAGCATGGAGGTATAAGGGGGAGACCTTCATGAATGAATTGAGGTAATATATCTTTGTATAATGTAATGGTAATATATGCATTATTATGTCAAATAAGCTAATTATGGTAACTGTATACACCATAGAGGTAGAATCTACATGTACCTCCATGACTATAGAACACTGCCTTTAATCTGTATATTCGATGTCATTTGTTCTCCATTGCTTGAGGGACACTAATCACAGCATATAGTTAGTTACATGTACAAAGTATAGCATCAGTACCATTGTACCACAGACAAGTAACTTACTTGTCTGTGATTGTAAATGTGCAATATTGTTGGTTGCAGTATCAGTACATCTTTGTGATAGATGCATTCAGATATTGTTTCATATACTATGATAACCACTAAACCACCAATAACCTAAGTTTGAAATTATGATACATACATGTATGTTACATTTAAAGGCAGTCTATGGGGTTTTTAGGCCAGGTTTGCTAGTCCTATGCAGTAATGACAGACTGAGTGTATAGTAAACAGTAGCCATTCATCGAATGAGACATATTTGCTTCTGCTTCTGCTTGATAGTGTACAAAACACTTGAGGTTATCACACAAAGGTCAGTGTGGTACTGAAGTGATGTGATGAGTTTTCTTGATACTACCATCACCTCTGAAAACTCTTTTTCCTATGTTGTTGTGTATGTGGTGACCAGCATATCAATGTACACTTTGTCAATGCTGTCTGTCAATATTCATCTTCTTTTTTTGAGGCCGTCCATGATGGTCATAGCCTTCATCTTATTTGCGTGACCACATACTGCTCAAATACTTGTTACCTTTGAAACTTTTATTGCTGTCAACCTTTCACAATGACCATAAATGTTTCAATAAAAGAGAATTTTTCTCAATGCATTTAATAATTATACAGGAATTGACATTATTGTTTTGTTTGCAGTTTCTCCAACACCAGGCAGGAATACAGAATTGGAATGTGATTTTGAAGCTGGTGATACATGTAATTGGTACCAAGATCCAGGTGGTATAGGCTTGGAACAACTATGGGATGTAGAGCAAGGAAAGACTGGATTGACATCAAGATCTGGCCCACCAACCGATCATACCACTCAAACATCAGATGGTAAATATTATGGGAGTACTAGTATAGCAAATTAAAATGTGTTTTTCTGTAAATAATGATTATTCTGACATATTAGATGACAATGTCATTCAAACTTAGAATAAAGGTGAGACTCTATAATAATTATCAGGTCATTAAAGCATAAATCATTAAGCATCATTTTCAACTTAGTGAATTTCTAATATAATAAATACATATTAGTAAGGGTGATCTTTTAAATTCTATGTTACTCAAAAATTGTTGATATACTGTCACTTTTGGTATGATGTATGAATTGTGAGTGAGACCTCTATCAGTTGTTAGACAATCACATGATTCAATAAAAAAGATGATACAAAATAAAAAGATGCAAAAAATATGGCTTCTATCGCTCTCCTTTTCAGGGTGGTATCGTATGCCACTGTTCACTAAGACCTACAACTGATAAACTTGAACCTTTCCAGAGGGGTAGACCTCATGTTTACATATCAACTAAGTTTGCAACTGTTCACTTTCCTTCTCAGAGTGGTATGCAGCTGCTCACTAAGACCTTCAACTCACACATGAACACTTGAACTTTTTCAAGGCAATATGCTTCTGTTTATATAACTTTGCAACTGGGTTTGATATATTTCACTCTCCTTTTTAGGGTGGTATGCTGCGGTTCACTTGACCACACAACTGGTAAATGCTAAGACAACCCTTATCAGTACTGAACAGTCTCAGACATTGTGTCTGTCATTCTGGTATCACATGAGTGGTAGTCTGGTAGGAGTACTTGAAGTCATTAAAGACACAGGTGGAATATGTAAGTAGTTTATCACATGAGTGGTAGTCTGGTAAGAACACTTGAAGTCATTAAAGACACAGGTGGACTTTATGAGGTCAGTGGTAGTCTGATAGGAACACTTGAAGTCATTAAAGATACATGTGACGCTTGTCAGTATTCCCACTCTGTACAGAAAGTGAAACTGCTTCTATCTATCTACTAGAACAACAACTGGGGCAATAAAGTGTTGCCAGTTGAATGATTTTCATTTTAATTCCTGAATTGCTATGTTAGAAGTACATGTACTGGAAAAGTAAATCACTTTTCATTTACTATCCTTGTGTGTTCTAGTGACTAGTAGTATACTAATTCTCCATGTATTGTTATTTTAGTACCCGGTGGAGATACTCTGTGGACAAGAACTGGAGATCAGGGTCACAATTGGATTTATGCCCAGGTCTTAGTAGAACATTCTGGTATTCAATCTTACCAACTACTTATAGAAACTACAGCATTTGCCAATAACATTGGTTATATTGCCATTGATGATATTGTAGCGTACTATGAAGAATGTCCACCACTAGGTGAGTATTGTCATCTTTGGTCTTTAAGTTGTCTCTTTCAACAGCTGCACCCTTTAATAAGTTGTCATACAGTACCCTGGTACATTATTTTTGTTAAGGCTTGGGAACCTCTGTAACAGAAAGGGGGATGTCTTGTAAAACTGGTTATCTTTCCCATACATTATATGACCCTGGTAATCGTGGCTTCGGTTTATTAAGATAGACACAAACCCAAACTATTGTTCTTCAATGTGGTAGATTAGCAAGTAGGTGATAACTGTTTCTCTGTTGAGCGATTCTAATCAAGCTCTGATCAAGATAGTGTAAACATTGGAAGTCCCAAAACAGTACACTGCAAGTTAATGGAACCAGCTTTCTTAGAACCACCCTGCTGAGACTATAATTAAACCAACATCCATTGAATAGCTTATCAATCTTGTATCAACATGTTGCGACAATTGTTTTAGTTTGTCAACTTTGTGTATGTCTTAGCAGTCTGAGGTCTTCGTAAACCGAAGCCTTGATTACCAGAGGAATACCATAGTTTTGTTTGGGAACTCTTAGTGCTAGAGTGACTAGGGACTTCAGTTAGACTTTACCTTCTTACCACCCTTTATCAAAACACTGTCATAGTATAGTCATGGAGGGATAGATAGGTGTAGTCCTATTAAAATCCTAACTCTGATTGTCAGTGACTTAAAAGTTACATCTTTCATCAATATAATGCTGTTATGTAGAGATAGATGAGTACAGTCCAGTAAAATGTCAGCCTGAATGATAGAATATTATGGGGTAAACATTTGTATAGTGCCATATATCTACAAATTTAGTGCTCATAGGGTCTTCACAGAATAAGAGGTGAACAAAATTTATAAAAGTACAGAAACACTAAAAGAAATTTAGACTTGAAAATTGAATTGAAAGTTAAAATGAAAATGCCAGATGCTGAGATACTTTCTATAAAAGGACAATTCTGTAACATAGATGTAGCAACATAAATGTGTATAAATTGCAATGATTGTTGACAGTTGTTTGAAACCAATTTCACACAACTGTACATTGTATGTCATCTCTAAGTGGTCAAAGATGTCATACAAAAGCATTACCAACAGCTTTTGACTAAAACATCTAGTATTGTTCACTCACTGGGTGATTTTTAACTTTGCTGAGTTCTTAACTAAAACATCTAACATTGTTTACTCACTTCATGATTGTTAACATTACAGAGGAATGTGGGTTTGAGGAAACAGATTGGTGTGGTTTTGAGAATGACCCAATCCTTAACTTAGAATGGGATAGAATTCAAGCTGTGGCTCATGCAGGTGGACCAGGTCAGGATCAGACATTACAAACTGACCAAGGTTAGTACAGCAGGTTATCAATTCATATCACCTGCATAGTGACTGAAGAATTTCAGAGATTGGATGATAGCCATACAATCATTTGTCACAGAGTTGCTGTAGCCATGATGTTAGTGTTATCTAACATCAATAGAACATGTCTATTGAAGGAATACAAATACAAAATTGAAAGTGCTAACTTAAACTTCTCAATTTAATGAAAAGTGACAACTACCTTACTATGTCAATAAATTATGCTCACAAGTAGAATTGCTGTAATTACATGTATGTGTGTGTGCATGCATGCATGCATGCATGCATATGTGTGTGTGTGTTTGTTTGTGTGTAAAATTGTGCTGTGTCATGGGTTGTTTGTACCCTGGATGTAATCAGTGTGACAATATCAGTACAACTGTGATGCCATCATGATAATGAATGATAAGAAACATATACTGTATTCAGAACACAATGACTCATTGTTACATGATAACTAGCATTAGCAATTGATACGTACCAAAACTCTGCTGGAATTTTAATTATTTCACACTTTGTAGTACACCACTCCCTCTAGGCAAAACAAAATACATTTTCTGACATAAATCGATCCTGTTGAGTTAGATGTAGATAAATAGTACAAACAAACAAACATCTGTTTGTCAACAAATTACTGAAGCTGAACTTGTAACATTGACACTATCACTCAAACATGGTCTCCATTCAAGAAAACAAATAAAAGTAGTTATACATACTCAGAAAGTACCGTTACTCACAAAATTTGAAAGCATATACAACTACACGTAAGACATACATTTGTAACTTACTTAGTGTCTTTGAAATATAGTACTCTGATTTCATACAAATAGTTATTAATAAAGGTTATACTAGTCTGATAATTGTGATAATCTTTATAGAAGTCCAAATACAATTTTGGAAATTGGTTATTGTTGCCATTTTGCAATATGCCCAAGTGTTCTAGTACCAAGGGAAAACCTACTGTGTTCAGTTCTGCAGAGTCAAACTAAATACAGACCCAGTTAATGAAATAAAACCCAGACTGCAGTGGTAAGAAGCAAATGAGCTAACAACCAACATTGATTTAGGCTATACCCATAACTCTCACCCAGGATAACACTAACGATTTTGTATTCAAATGTAAACCTATATTACATGTATGATTTAAAATAGCAACATCTGAACCATAGCTCAGATACTTCTCATTCCATTGTGTGATGTAAATATAATTACCATATTCAGAGGTTCTAGTACATTATTCATATTGGTTGATGTTGACTATAGTCTCATTATGATTATTATCAAAACTCTTTGAAAAACTTTGGTTCACGATAACGTAACCACAAGGGCAAAATCTTTCATTACCTACTGCTATAATTACAGACGAACATAGCTGACAAAACATAGAGGCAACTCTGTATTCTCTGTATGGTGGAGCTCTTTAGTATCTTTTGTGACACTTTCACAATCAAGTTATTCAATTTATTTATTATATTTCTTCAGGTCATTACATGTATATTGATGCCTTAGGTCAACCTCAAGGTGAGGTTGCCAGACTATTGAGTCCCATGTACAAAGGTTCACAAGAAAAGTGTGTCAAGTTTTGGTACCATATATCAGGTAGGTGATCCTATTTGAAATAGTCTAATATTTAACTTGGAGTGTCACAAGAACTACTGTTTTGATACCATGCAATAAGTGGGTAATGCTATTTGAAACGAGGTTGGTTTTTAACCAGGAAAGAGGAATAGTTATTAAAATTCATGTCATTTATGAACAAATCTGCTCTTAGAGAACTTTCTTACCATTTATATTTGAACACTGTGGTTTTACGACAAAATACAATATGGCCCATTGAATGAAGCGCTACTCGGAAAGTTGGACCGGAAGTTGTGGAGGTCGACTTTTTCACAATAGCACTGTGTAGGAGCTTGATAAGGTGGATGATGTTATTTGAAATGTAGTCTGAAATTGAACTGAGAGAGTAACAAAAACCAACAAGTGTTGGTGTTAGTTAGACATGCCTCTATGATAAGGTCATATATAAGGTCACACATGTTAGCAATTGTAAACGCCCTCACAGAAACATCCTGTATGTTCGATACTACTCATCTCCGGTATACAATATGTCAACCAAGTCCCCAACCAAATAAATGTAGTAATGACAACATCAGTCTATCTTGAGTCACCCTTGTTCATCCAGGCCCAAGTGATAACACATCACAATATTAGAGTATTTTAAACAATTCATCAATGCTATATTTAACATTTGATCTCTTCACTTTGTAGCCATAATGGTTTGCAAAATACCGCTGTATGTTTAACAGTTAGCTGTAAACTATTCCCATGTACATTTGTATAATATTATGAATATCAGTTGGCCAAGAACAAAACAAGACTAAATTGTTCACAATTGTATGAATGATCTTGAAGAATGATACTAGTATTGTTTGTTTGGAGTCTACCTAGTACATTGTTTACTTGTTGCAATACATGCTCTGTGGAGATGTTGCAATGGTTTGTACTTGTTGCAGTATAGGATGTGCTATGTGGAGATGTTGCAATGTTTAGTACTTGTTGCAGTATAGGATGTGCTATGTGGAGATGTTGCAATGTTTTATACTTGTTGCTGTATAGGATGTGCTATGTGGAGATGTTGCAATGTTTTGTACTTGGTGCAGTACATGCTCTGTGGAGATGTTGCAATGTTTTGTACTTGTTGCAGTATAGGATGTGCTATGTGGAGATGTTGCAATGTTTTGTACTTGTTGCAGTATAGGATGTGCTATGTGGAGATGTTGCAATGTTTTGTACTTGTTGAAGTATAGGATGTGCTATGTGGAGATGTTGCAATGTTTTGTACTTGTTGCAGTATAGGATGTGCTATGTGGAGATGTTGCAATGTTTTGTACTTGTTGCAGTATAGGATGTGCTATGTGGAGATGCAATGTTTTGTACTTGTTGCAGTATAGGATGTGCTATGTGGAGATGTTGCAATGTTTTGTACTTGTTGCAATACATGCTATGTGGAGATGTTGCAATGTTTTGTACTTGTTGCAGTATAGGATGTGCTATGTGGAGATGTTGCAATGTTTTGTACTTGTTGAAGTATAGGATGTGCTATGTGGAGATGTTGCAATGTTTTGTACTTGGTGCAGTACATGCTCTGTGGAGATGTTGCAATGTTTTGTACTTGTTGCAGTATAGGATGTGCTATGTGGAGATGTTGCAATGTTTTGTACTTGTTGCAGTATAGGATGTGCTATGTGGAGATGTTGCAATGTTTTGTACTTGTTGAAGTATAGGATGTGCTATGTGGAGATGTTGCAATGTTTTGTACTTGTTGCAGTATAGGATGTGCTATGTGGAGATGTTGCAATGTTTTGTACTTGTTGAAGTATAGGATGTGCTATGTGGAGATGTTGCAATGTTTTGTACTTGTTGAAGTATAGGATGTGCTATGTGGAGATGTTGCAATGTTTTGTACTTGTTGCAGTATAGGATGTGCTATGTGGAGATGTTGCAATGTTTTGTACTTGTTGCAGTATAGGATGTGCTATGTGGAGATGTTGCAATGTTTTGTACTTGTTGCAGTAAAATACATGTGCTCTGGGAAGATGCAATGTTTTGTACTTGTTGCAGTATTAGACGTGCTTAGGGAGGTGTTGCAATGTTTTTCAAGTCTGTGATTGGTACTTTGAGTTCTATACATCATGTGATCAACAGAGCTCACAATGTCTAGTTAGCCATAGAACAAAATGTACATTTTAAATCTAGTATTTGTTGTATATTGATTCACAACCAGATTTAATCATAGCATATTTAGTTCGCTTGAGAATTTCAAATATTTGGCAATGTGCTCTGCAAATTGTTTTAACCAATTTCACACAACTGCAAATGCAAGAGCATAACTGAATGTTTGCTACTAGAAGAACCACTATCCATAGTTCACTCCCTGCCACTAGATGGCGTAGTCGTAGCAGATTTGGACTGTACATGTATATGGCAATATATTTACACAACTTAATTGATTGTACCAACCTTGTACTATGCTCTCCTTAAAACTTAAAATCTCTCAGTGGTATTTCAAAATGCTACCCTTCTAATGAAGTCATGCAATTAATAATTGCAATACCATGACAAAGGGTCTACATGTATATGCTGATCTGACCATTGCAAACGTGAATTAAAAAAAAAAAATTGTCCAGTTCAAGAAATTTTTTGTCACTTGGAACATGACAAACATAAATATGGCTACCGTCATATGGATTTACAGGAAATCATTGAATGTGAACCTTGCTAAAAATGGTTTCATCATAATATTTAGTACTTACTTTTTGAAAACTCAAAATAAAAGCCATAATGTTAAATATATTGTGTTTTTATTGAAATTTTCTGTAGGTGGTGATGGAGCAATATTGAATGTGTACAACTTGGCGAGTGGTCAACAAACACCTGGAGATCTTGTCTATCAGACATCTCATAGTCAAAGCCGATTCTGGAATATTGGTGCAGCTGACTTTAATGCTGCCACAGATTTTCAGATAGTGTATGAAGGCGTGATAGGTCAACAAGGTGTCTATGATATCTCCATTGATGATGTCAAAGTAGAAGATCATCCTTGTACTGGACTCAGAGGTGAGAATAATTATAACTGAATAAATGCAGGAAGATGGATTTATTTTAAAGTGTATTTATGTCATTCAACAATGCACTTTGTCCCCAAACCTAAACTACCTTGGACAAGAGTTCCTGTATTAAACACTTCTCAACGGTAATTACTGCAGTGCATAATAAAAAAACAAACAGAAACATAAACTCTTACATGTATGTTATGGCACTGTCCTCTATGAATATGTAGTACTACATGCAACAAAAACATAAATCACTACATTTATCTTACCCACTCCTCCCACCAGAGGGCGCTAGAGCTGTAGCACATTATTTTTACCAAGAATTCAAACATTATTGTATACTTCTAATGCTTCTAAAATGTCATAACAGCTAACTTAATGTGATTCCACTTGCAAAATCTTGAATATAGTGAAAACTTTGCCAAATAACCCAATGAATTGAAACCTCTTTTTCCATTTCTTGCACATCTTCCAGCTACATGTGACTTTGAGTTTGACATGTGCACCTGGACAAATGTTAAAGACGATGAATTTGATTGGTTGAGGTTTAGTGGAAGTTCAGCTCTGTTATTTGGAATTAGTGGTCCTACATTTGATCACACTACTGGAACACCTGATGGTAAGACAATCCAGAGTCATTCATATCAAATCTGACTTATGTAGTAAATATTTGATTTCGTCGCTAACACAAATACTTGCCCGCAAGGAAGACAATATTAAATGTGGCCATGTGTTCTTTGGGAAACAACAGTGCTCATTTCATCACTAGTAGCAATTTTTTTCCAATATGTAAAAAGTTCAATTCGCTTGGCTATTAATTTAAAAATTCGCTAATTATGAAAAGGACTTTTTAAATTTACTTCATATATTTCTGTTCCCTTTTAAATTTGTTTTCTTCCTCTCTCTCTGTCCATAGGTTGGTACATCTTGTTTGAGAGTGAGTTCCGAAGTCGTGATGAAAAAGCTCGTGTTGTGTCAGATGTTTTTAGTGAGATCAAACCAAGATGTTTTGAATTTTATTATCACATGTATGGCCCCAATGTTGCTCCTGGAGATTTAGCGGTAAGGGAGATTTAGAGAGTTCAAATGAAACTGAGAAAAAAAAAGAACTGATATATTTATTAGTTTTCACATTATGTTCTTTAATTCCAATAAAAGTACATTGTAGTCATGTATTTGATAAACTCATATAAGGCCGAGAAAAAAAAAATTGTTTTGTTCTAGTTATCCGACCCCACCTAGTTTTTCATGCTAAACTTTTTTTACATATTCGAGAAAAAAATAATAAAATTGTGAAGTCTTGCAAGAAATAGTGGATGCGGAAACTGACATCAACTGAAAAAGACAATATAAAATTGTTCTTCCAATCTGTAATGGCCGTACATCTAATAGGGAGAAACCAATAACACAGAGACCATATGGAAAACAATGGAAAACATAACTACCTGAACTAGACACTCACATATGAAAAGAAAAATATGATAAAAATTAAAATAAAAAATCTACCTACCCCACCTATTCTGAAAATGAGCGTAATCAGAACCACACATTTTTTTTGTTATGCCTAATATAAATATAAAATCACCCAAAAAAGTTTCTCATGACAAGAGGCATGAGCGATCAACAATTCCAGGACCTACACAGGATCAACCGAGGGTTTACCAAGGTTAACACAGCCTAGCCATGGCCTACCCAGGGCTTACTCTGTCTACTTAGTGTTTAGCCAGTGACTAGCCAGGGTCTACCCAGGGGGACCTACTATGGTCTTCTCATACCCTACATAATGTTTAGCCAGGGTCTGGCTAGGCCTACTAGTGTTATTAGTACAAACAGGAAACCAACAAGTGTTGTTGTTGATTTATCATAGGTATATGTAGAACATGCAGATTCCTTATATGAGACCCGAGTGTGGTTCCAAACAGGAGACAAAGGTGATAGATGGCATGAAGCACATGTTGATATTGACTTCAACGCCCCTTACAGAGTAAGTACATATTGAAGTTTTATGAAGTGTGTATAACTCTTTGTCAATTGTCTTTTTGCATTTTGTGAAGTGTGTGTACATCTTTGTGGTGTCTGTTTGCATTTTTGACTTTGATCAGATAGTGTCATATGTGATTCTTAGTCCGTTGTGTGGTGTTGTAGGGCAGAGAATTCAAACAGGAGATGAGATTGATTAAAACAGTACCAAAGATATTGATCTGTAGTCACTATAGACCACATTATAATACTGAAATCATCATGGTTGAGTGGTTAGAATTGTTGGCTTTGAAACTGCATGTTGAACCTTTGAGCATTTCTACTGCTGTTTCTGCAGGGATAGCTAAAAGCAAGACTGAACCACTATTGCACTTGATTCAGTCACCCCAGCTGTATAATTGGGGACCTGGTAGGACAGAGGTTGCTATCTGTATGCTTTACTCCTGTTTGTGTATAGAGTTTGCAATGGGTTGTATGCTATGCTCAACAGGGAAGTTAAGGAATTTATATACAAAGTATTTTGCTGATATATGTCAGTGTTCCAGGGGTAATAATTGACACAGTGCTATAATCATAACATTCATTGTGAGAGCTGTTGCTTTAAAAATGTATAAATGTTTCCTATTAATACTATTACTTTATTCATACTACACTTGGATGTTATCTTGAAATATCAAAGTCCTTTAAAATGTATTTTGTTACAGATTGTGATAGAGGGTAAGATTGATACTTCCTTTGGTGGTGATATTGCTGTAGATGACACACGTATGTATGATACACCATGCAGTGAATTACCAACACCTGAACCATTCGTATGTGAAGACGGCCAAGGATCCGTGGATGACTCAGTGAGATGTGATTGGAAAGATGACTGTGCCGATGGATCTGATGAAAGACAATGTGGTATGTTGAAGAATAATACTACCTCAGTAGTATACATATCGGTGTGTTATTTTTTAAGTACCTGACCTACATCATTACCATATAGATACAGGTACAGGTACAGGTACAGGTACAGGTACAGGTACAGGTACAGGTACAGTGCAGGTACAGGTACAGGTACAGTGCAGGTACAGGTACAGGCACAGGTTCAGTGCAGGTACAGGTACATGTACATGTACAGGTACAGGTACAGGTACAGTGCAGGTACAGGTACAGGTACAGGTACAGTGCAGGTACAGGTACAGGTACAGTGCAGGTACAGGTACAGGCACAGGTTCAGTGCAGGTACAGGTACATGTACATGTACAGGTTCAGGTACAGTGCAGGTACAGGTACAGGTACAGGTACAGGTACATGTACAGGTACAGGTACAGTGCAGGTACATCAGGTACAGATACAGGTACAGGTACAGTGCAGGTACAGGTACAGGTACAGGTACAGGTACCGGACCTGGTGCAGATGCAGGTACAGGTACATGTACATATATAGATACATGTATAGATATAGATATAAATATAGATATAAATATAAATATAGATATAGATATAAATATAGATATTGATATAGATACAGGTACAGATACTAACATTAACATTGTACCAATTAAAATCAGTCAATTCAAAAATGTAGAAACAAAATGTATGCAGTTAGCATATCAACCATGTACAGACCAATTGGTCCTTGTAGATATGTGTGATTGCACAGTATGATTGTTATGGAATTTTGCAGTTTTGGGTAAATATGATAACAGAATACTTAAGAGTATTTGCACAAGCAACCACTTGAAGTGTTTTCTGCTGCACTTTCAACTGTGAATGTACAGCCAAGGGAACATACACGGAAAAGACCACAAGTAATAAGTTACACTTGCATTCTCTTACCATGGAGCTCTGTCATATTACTCATATTTGCCAACACTTGTTATGAGTAACCTTGTCTGAAATGCTGTCTTATCTGTCCATAATTTACAATGAAAGATAAAAAATATATGATACATGTATAGTTTTAGTAATATCTGATAAAATTATTTGTAAATTCATCCAAGTGCAGACAGGTTAGTATGTACTGATATTAATTGTCATTTTCTAAATCAGGTGAATGTAACTTTGAGGAAGATCAGTGTCTTTACCGTGATGTAAGTCGTGGTGAATATCAATGGGACAGACTGCAAGGATCAACAGCAACACCAGAAACTGGACCCTCAATAGATTGTGATGTGGGAACCAAAGATGGTAAAGTGAATTCACTATCAAAGATCTCTTCCATTCTATACTTGTATATATCTATAAGTTACACTGAGTAAAGTGATTTTACTTTTTGCCACACTTATCTATTACCATACATATCATGTCTGAAATAACACTGTTTCATTTCATTATAAACATAGTATGTGGCCCATCTAACATTGTCAATTGTAAACAGTGTTGTCAGCTGACTAAAAGCCATGTAATAACTGTGATGATAGAGCCCTAACTGTTGTAGTGCTCTGTTAGGTCTACAAGATGTGTTATGCAAACTTCTATCATACTAACTATGCACTGGCATGTATACTGACTGACTGTGATTAGAGTGACCATGTACTAGGTTCATAATTAAGGCAAACTAAACAGTGCACAGCGTATATTTACAACTGGTGCCTGATATGTATGCTATAAATGATTATGACAGTGGAATCTTTTAACTTGGGTGTTACAGGTTGTATATCGTCATAAAAGTACACTGGGGGTCAGACACTCACTGTGATTTTGCAATAAAACTGTGATTTTCATTGATGAGAATACTACCAATCACTTGGAGACATAAATTTTTCAGTTCAATAGTCGAAGACAGGTTTCACAGTATTGTAGTTAACATTGAAGACTTTCCAGACTTCAAAACCTGTCTGTTCATTTTTACAGGTCATTACATGGCAGTAGAGGCTTCTGATGGTAACATTCTCAGTTATGCTGTGTTAGATGGACCCAAAGTAAAAGAGTGCAGTACTACATGTGAAGTACAGTTTTGTTATCATATGTATGGAGATGGTAAGAACCCCTCACAGTTGAAAACCGCTTGATTAATCTATGGATGTTTTAGATAGTTATGGTTGCCTACATTTTGTAACACATTTTTTGAAAGCAGAGATAAAAGTTACCTTTTCGGAATCTGGTTTGTGGCAACAACCTAGTTAATCTGAGTCATTCAGACATCAGCGTATAACATTATGCAACCTGGTATTAAATTAAACTCCCAGTGGAGTAACCTGACAGTAGACTGTGGTTGTAAATATAGGTGTAAGTTTTGAAAATTACACAACACATAAGTCAAGTTGAACGTAATAAACAGACTCAATCTCTTTGTTGTACTTTGCAGTTTTTGTAGTAATGCAACATTGATCAAAGTTTTATAAATTTTCAAGAACAGGAAATTTTTATCAGATTTTAATCAGATTGGGTCATTGTACCATAATATTGTTTGTATCTTTGTTTTTAAAATCTGGTATTAGAATGATTTTGTTTTTCATGCAGAAACTGGTAGATTAGAAGTGTACTACATTGAAAACAACCTTGAAACACGTATCTTGGCTCTGAATGGTGACCAAGGTGATATATGGAGAGATGGTATAGTGATAGTTGGCCGTGTTGCTACTGATTGGCAGGTAAGATAGTGATAGTTGGCTGTGTTGCTACAGATTGGCAGGTAAGATAGTGATAGTTGGCTGTGTTGCTACAGATTGGCAGGTAAGATAGTGATAGTTGGCTGTGTTGCTACATATTTGTAGATAAGGTATTGATAAATGGCTGTGTGTATGTGTGTGTGCATGCATATTTGTGTGCATGCATGTGTGTGTGTGTACGTGCATGTACGTATGTATAATTTATGTAACTATGTATGTATGTGTGTGTGTGTGTATGTATGTATGTACTATAATGTATGTATGTATGTATGTATGTATGTATGTATGTATGTATGTATGTATATTTGTATGTATCTACATACGTGCATACATGTGTGACTTCCAATTCCATGGCCACATGCACTAATATTCCTTAGATTGGGAAAGCATCTGTGAAAAGGCATGTACATTTTTTGCTTTTCTGTGAGAATTTTTGTACTGTATACATATATTGACATTTTATTTTTTATTTTCCTTCAGCTTGCATTCCGAGGAAAGCGTTTACTGGGTGAAAAGGGAGACATAGCCATTGATGACATTCATCTGATTAATTGTGATTTCCCTGGTAAGATTTAGAAGAATATAAAATATCAAACTAACAGTTCAGTAGAAATTTAGACTAGCTAAGTTGATTGAATGCAAGGCATGCTATATATGGTGATAATGCCATTAATGGTGATGAAAGATATAGTAAGGATATCTAAAAAAGCATTGTATTGAAAAACCAAATTTTGCTTTTCAGAAGTTGATTCATATCCCTTCAAGTTACCTTTATAGAAATTAAAAGATTTACCAACACACACACATAATATATTTATTTATTGATTTGTGTGCAAGGAGATGAAAATTAATTTGTGTTGGTGACTTTGTTTCATCAGAAATTGAAGCTGACTGTGGGGTTCGGTACCAGTGTGATAGAGGATCCTGTGTGGAAGAAGAACAGCTATGTGATTTCACTGATGACTGTGGTGATTTCTCAGATGAATTACATGAAACATGTAGTAAGTAACTCCTGTCCTATGAACTACATAAAACATAATTTTTAACATGTAGTAAATCTGTTATAACATAAGCATACTATAACTAGTGCAGTCATATCTTGTATGTCAAAGCATTTCCAATGTGATAAACAGCATGTGTGACTTTTGTTATATCTTATGTTAATATGTTTGTTATCTTCTTTAATGATTAGGTAACAAAATCAGGAATTATTCAGGCATCTTTGTTAAAGTTCAAAATGTAATATTTTCCTGTAAATATTTCACTGTGTTTATTGTTATTGTATAGTCTTCATGTAACTGTACACGTTTGCTGAAAATATCCCTAATGTACTACAGTGAGTTGAATGACTACAACTTTTTTGTTGAAAACAATACCATGATGATAATAATTTTTTCTCTTGTTCCATCAGATGACTACACACAGTGTAACTTTGAGTACGGATTTTGTGACTGGACCAATGATTATGATGACAGTTTTGACTGGGAGAGAGAAAAGGGTGAAACTGGATTATTTACATTGACTGGACCAAGTAGAGATCATACACGTAACAATGCAGCCGGGACCTACATTTATATTGATACAAGACCACCTCAAAGAAGTGGTGATAATGCCAGGTTGATCAGTCACAACTTTGAAGGAACAGATGGGTCTGGAAGCTGTGTGGTAGGCATATTGATTGATAGCTTATTGGATGATAGCATATAAATTCTATTTCTCACCTATAAAATCACTAAATGGTCTCGCACCAAAATGTCTGCAGAACTTAAAATCAAAGTTACCAAGCCTACAAGATCTTTGCATTTATGTCATCATATAACACCCAGGTTCTCAGAACATGACTCAAATCATATGGAGATTGGTCTTTCAGCTACACCGCTGCAATTCTTTGGAACCAACTGCTAACCACTATCTGCTGTGCACCCAGTGTTATTGAGAATTTCAAGTCAAGACTAAAGACATACCTTTTTGAGAGAATTTATCTAAATTTGTGATAGTGTATAATGTAAATTTAGTGTCTGTGAACTTGATGGATATCAGGCACTTATATACATATATCTTTAACATATCATTATCTTCACGATTTTGAAATGGGATACAAGCATGCAAAGAATAGTAGTATGGTAGACATATCATGATTGATGGTTGATGCTTTATATTCTTTAAAACATGCCTACATGTTCAAGTAAGACACTTTAGTTGAGGTAAATGAGACTGACTGTCCAGCAGAATAGATCAACTTTTTGTTGTGTTTTCTAGATGAGATTTTACTATCATATGTATGGTAGTAACATTGGATCCTTAAAAATCTACACACGTACAGCAGTTGGAGGACCTCTCACAGAACTATGGTCTCATCACACTCAAGTCGGAGACTTCTTTGTCAAAGTCATGCTCGAAATTACAGAGACAGACAACTTCCAGGTTTGTTGATCAGCATTTATCAGAGCGCAATGTTTTATGTATGTCAGGGACTGCTTTGTTATAAGGTCATGCTAGAAATAAAAGAGACAGATGAGCATTTCTCAGAGGTCTTTAGATTAGACAATTAACTTCCAGATTTGGTGATGAATTTCTTGACAGAATTCTGTAGGGTAAGTTTTATTTTTTGGACAGGTCACAATCTTCATTCCCATGAGCTTCTGAATCATTTTTGTATAATGTACAAAAATGAAAAACAGGTACACAGGGATTTTCCCATATCATGTAACAAACATATTTTTGGCAATGTAGCAGGCCTATTGGAAAAATATATGTCCTCTAACTGGGCTGTGGGGCACATAGCCAGACATGGCTGTACACCTGGTCCCAGTACTAGAATATAGCCACACCCCTAGTACTAGGAGTGCAGTTTTCCCTGTGTATACCAATGTACAGGTGAGCCAATGGAATGGTTCATTGTAGTGGTCATGGTAACCTAGTCCCTTTACACTAATTAAGCCCTATCAAGAAAGAAAAAATATAGCACCTTGCCTGTAATTCAGGAGTACTTCCATTCTCTGCAGTTATATGGGCATTTACAGGTCATATTTCTCAGGGGAGATGTTGTAACCTGAGGATGATGGATAATTTTAATTTTAATCCAGCTAAACACTAAACATGTAATTAGCCCTATTTACATCAGATCACAGAGTATATACTGTCTACTAAGAGAATTGTCTTAGATTTCAATTCTATCATTAACATTTTGTATGTGGTAGGTTATCATTGAAGGCATAGTTGGATTTAGTATTGGAGGTGACATTGCTGTTGATGACGTCACATTTACGCCAGAATGTATACCATTTGATGGAAGTCTACCAGAGGTGACTCCATCACCAACACCACCTTCTCCATGTCCTGGTCAGTTTGTATGTGAGGATGGTGTAACTTGTTTACCGCTAGTACAAGTATGTGACTTCAAAGAACAATGTCCTAGTGGATCTGATGAACTAGTATGTGGTAAGTATATGCAGACATTTCTCAATGTGATAAGATTGGTATGATATATTTTGTTCAATCAGATTTTTGGCTTTTCAATGAATATGACTCAGTAGAGGAAACTGTACACACTTTTTGAAAATCTTGAGTAGGTGATGTAGATTTCAACAGAGGACTGTATGTAAGTGACAAGATTATCCAGTCATTTGAGTACTATAGTACTTAGTAGCTGCTACCATCTCTTTATACACCCCCCCCCCCCACCCCCATGCTTGAAGGAACACACAATCAGCCACAACCGTTCCACACAAACAGACATACATACAAAATCAATACCAAATATACCCCTCAAAGATTACAGGATAAAGCTGCTGTTCTTTTCTTATTTGCAAAAAAGTAGGAATAAATTGTGTTTTATGGGAGAGAAACTTACACTTACTGTGATTATTTTGCATACACTAGATATAAAGACCATTTTCATGTGAATTTCATATTTACTTGTAGGTACATGTGATTTTGAGATTGATACATGTGGCTGGGAAGACACTAGTGCTGGAATGTATACATGGGAGAGATTTCAAGCTGGCACTTCTACATCACTACAGGCTCCTGACAAAGATGCTGCAGGCAGAGATGATGGTCAGTATCAAATGTATACAGTTTGACTATCCAGATTGCTCCTGAAAAGATGACAATCATTTGACATTTGAAACAACATATGGTTTTGTTATTCCTGGCTGTGATTACTAAAAATTATACTCCATTTGGAGAAAGAAGACGCTGTGTTTCAGTAAAGCATAATTTACTCCACAATTCATACATTCATGTTCCAATAGGTCATTACATGTTGGTGGAAGGAAGTGGATCCCGGTTTTACCTCGGAGCTTTCTTAGAAACAATGGTACATGATAACATTGGACAGTGTTGTGTGATGCAACTGTACTACCATATGTCTGGTAATTATAGTGGTAGTTTATTTGTCTACCTACAAGACCCTGATGATAACCTTGCATTGTATATCCTGTACCAACGGTTGGATGACCAGGGTATAGAGTGGCATAGAGCTGATATCTATACAGGAAGTCATGGAAGGCGATGGAGGGTAAGTATATCATAAACTTCTTGAAAAAGTTCACTCAAGTGCAAAAGATTCAAGCCACCTTTTTACTTATTTACTCCTGATTATCATAAAATAATATTTATAGAGAAAAAAGCCAACCCACATTTATTTATAGTATTTAAATGTGAATAATTAAGCAGAGTTGAAAGAAAATGAACCAGGTTCAAACTTCCTTTTAGATTTTGAATATTCACGATAATATCCTCATTCCCTAAGTCATGGCTACTGTTAAAATTTAGGATAGATTTTAGTTAGACTAAGTTTAGTTGTGTTAATACTAATACTAGTCAAGGGACAGGGAGCATACGAAGAGGTAACTATTGTATTACTACTAAATCTGATATGAATAACACACCCTATTATTAAATATGTACAGATATATCAGAAACACAATACATTAAAGACACATGGCTGTGCATGAGCACTGCAGGGCTCCATTTAAATTCTAAGATTGCTAGTCAAATTTAGCAAAGTGAACTGTTTCAGCTATATTTTTCTATTGATGTCCATTGGTTTAACAGAGTACCACCACATACATTTGTAAGTGTATTAGACACAATGTTTAGTAGTCTTTGTGACCTGCACTGCTGCTAGTGCTAGTCTAATTTAGCAAAGTGAACTTTTTCAACTATAATTTTCTATCAATATCCATTGGTCTAACTGACTACCACCTCATGAATTTGGAAGTGTAGACACAATGTTTAGTAGTCTATGTAACCTGGACAAAGTACTGCTATATTTCAAGTCCTGTATGAGAACATCTTATCCTGTATAATGTATGGTGCTGTACAACTCTCTAGTGCAAACAAGTGACTCTGAGAAGATTCTGTAAAAAGTTGTTTTCCTCTTTTATAGTTTGATATTGAGTCGTATCCACTGCTTGGTACTATTGGTGGTAATACAAATGATGTAGCAGTTGATGAAATTAAGTTTATTGATTGTCATCCCGATGATGTCAAAGATACTGTAGCAGGTACTTAGTATTTCTTCTTTTCTGTATTAAAAGCATCAGAACATTATCATTTGTCTATATGTGGTGTTACACGTGATTCACTCCTGCCTTCTCACAACTCAACCACATATTTATTTGCTTGTATCATGACAATGTTGACAAAATATCATTAAGGTAATATTAGTTGATACTTGTTTAATAATATGAAAATGAGTCAGTGAAGTAATGAATGTCATGGAGAATATATTGTTCATGGTTCCAAGAATCAATAGGACAGTACAATTTATCGTTCCAGAGTAACTGTATTGTACTGTAGTGTCCAAATGAAATTTAATATGTCATGTTATGTCTGAGGAATTCAGAAGATTTACTGTGTTTAATAGGTATATAGTATCCCATCACTTTGTAATACGACTGGATGGGTGAAATAGCTATATACAGACACACTTGTGCTGTGTATTATGTTAAAGTATGCCTTGACATATTGCAGAAAATTGTTTCACTCAAAATGAAGGTTGCCATAAAAACTAGAGACCAAATTGTACCCTACAGGCAAAGAATGGGAAAATTACAACAATCTTATATATTTCAATTCCTACAAATAACTTTCCTACTGTTTGTTGAGTACTGATGACATAGAAAAGTGATTTCATCAATTGTTATAAATCTTTTTCAGATATAAGTTGTACCATTGATACAGATCCAGCCTGGTGTGGCTGGATTCAAGTTCTTGATGAGAATGATGACATAGATTTTTGGCATCGCTCCGGACCTACAAATAACGAGGCAACTACTGGTCCAGACAATGATCACACCATGGGGCCATCCGGATCTGGTGACTATTTATCATTATACCTTTTTACTAGGTTTCTGATCAAATAACCCCTGAAGGCAGATCAACTGTAACACTAATTATTTAGTATTTCCCTTGCTATGCAGAGATAAAACAGCTTTTCTGTTTTCCTTAAAATGGCATTCTAAATCAGACAATGATTAAAACTGTGTAACTTGTTGAATTTTAATATGAAAAGTTAGTTATTGTGTTAAAAAATGTATATGTTTTTGTATTTTAATGCTTGCTTGATAGTACTAAAATTTGGTGAGTGAAAGGGGCTTCCCATAACTTCTTAATTTGAAGCCTGACTTCCAAATACAAACACATATTTTGTTGATGTTATGTAAGGCATGTATCGCATCAGTTGTCTTAGTGTAACATGTCTACAAACTCAATGCTATGTATACTGCTTGTTATGTAATAACACTAATATCTCCATCTTTTTAATGATCATCATCTAGGTCACTATGGATACATTGATTCAGCTTATAACAGTCCAGGCCAAATAGCTCGATTAACCATCTACCCTCAACCATCAACCAGTGAATCATGTTTTAGATTCTATTGGCATATGTTTGGTCCTACAATGGGTACACTCAGTGTTTATCAACAACAGCTTGGTTGGCCAGAAACAAAGATTTTCACAAGAATGGGTACCTGGGGAAATGAATGGCACTATGCACAGAAAACCATTAGTTTTGATCTCCAGTATCAGGTACATGTGTACTATATACAATATAACCATTGTATTGATATATCTATATGTATATGTATATTGATTACAAAAAATATAGCATAATGGTATGTGGGACCTACGTCTCTTCTGAGATTTGAAGTTTAAATAAATTGCTGTTAGTTATTTGACCTTTTAGATATTATTTTGTCATGATGTTACATGATGCAATCCCTGACAGAATGGTAATCTATTCACTATATAAATAACAGGAAATATTTCACTGCATTTAGCACATTTTTTCTTAGTAGTTTCTGTAAAAACATTTATAACTGTGTGAGACTTTGTGTATTTGTACCAGCTCCATATTGAAGGTATCATAGGGGATGGTGCAGGCAGTGATATGGCTTTTGATGATATTTCCTTTACTGATGGACCCTGTCCTACACTAGGTATGTTTACAAATTGTGTGTACATTGTGATCATTTTTCCCAGAATATGCAGAACTATGCCAGAACCCCAATAATGCATGAGTGCAAATGTGTCGTACTGGATGTGTTTACACATATGCTTGCAGTATTCTCTGCAGCTGTACTTTCAGGAGCATAGCAAGTGAAAAGTGCAGGTGAAAACACCACAAGTACAAGTGCAAATACATGTACCCCTGAGTACCCACACTGGAACTCATGCAGCATGAGGTTCTGTTATTATTACATATGTATATCTGAAACACGAATTTTCATAAAAATTATACTGTGTGATTGTGTGCTTCATGCACAATGAATAATTGCACCCTCATTTGCATAACATTTTCTTGCAGGTATGCAATACTCTTTTCAGTATTGCACTCCAGTGCAAATACCACAAGTAATCTCTGGTACATTATTATGTAATGATTAATGTTATTATACAGTGTAATTATGTTTAAGTGAATCCAAGATTTGGTATTTTACATCCATGGTGCCATCACTGTATTAACCACATACCTCTTTATTCCACAATAATGCATTTTACAAACCACACAAAGAAAGACAATTTTGAGTAGTTGTCACGGTAATGAATAAACAAATGTTTATGCTATCTTCCCAGCTGGTTGTGATTTTGAAACTGATCTGTGTGATTGGACGAATGAAGGTGATTTCAATTGGTTAAGAGGACGCGATGGCACAGCATCAAGTCGTACAGGTCCAGAGACTGATCACACCACAGGCACATCAGAAGGTACTGTCAACATTTGTTAACTTTGAATGAATCATAATTATGAAGATAAAATGAGACAAGTATTCATATATCCTTTAAAGTATGTGATTGTTATCATTTGATACTAATATAGCAGTAGTTCAGGTACCATATGATGACAGTTTACAGATATCACATACTTAAATGGGTACAGTACTGCTAAGTAAACTTTAAATATCATGAAACTTTTTGAAAATTGTTTTTAACTAATGTCACACAAATGCAAATACAAAAGCGTTTACAAATTTAAGTTTTCAACTAGAACTTGTAGCCTTGTTTACTCACTGATTACTATGTGGCATAGTAGCAGGTTATTGGACTTTTCAAAATATTATAATTTATCCCCTGTCATTTTGATTCTATGTCTCTTACTTATTCCAATGAGAAGTTCAAGTTTCAGATATTGTTCTCCTAGTTACCAGAAATTGATTTTTTTGTATGATATTTCAATGGATGATAGAACATCTACAAATCCTACATGTCTCATCCCATATACCTTTACTGTTTTTTTTCTCAACTTTTAATGTCTTATATTCTCTTTGCAAATTTTCAAAGGATCACTGAGCTATTAAAATCTTTCTGTAAAATATGTCAAGTCTGTGTAGAACAACCACAAACTGTATAACTTCAAATGAACTAAGTGTAGTATAAGATGTCCTACGACTTGCTACATACCATTCTATGAACAGACTTTCATCAGGTCAGCACAAAGTGACAACAGAAAACTTCTGTTCTTGGTTGTATTTTAGGTTGGTTTGCATACATAGAGGCGTCTATACCACGCCCATTTAACGGGAAAGCCATGTTGGTGAGTCATGTGTACCCTGGAGGTGTGACTGAGTGTTTGGAATTCTGGTATCATATGCATGGTCAAGACATTGCAACTCTGAGAGTCTATGCAAAGGATGTTGGTACTAATGTAGAAAGTCCAGAAGTATGGATTAAATCAAGTAAGAGTGTCTACTGTTGTTTGTCTTATTTACACATGTACACACTTTATTTCTTTCATTCTACAATGAAAGTACATTTTACACAAGAAAATGGATGTAAATTTGTATTGACTGTGTGTAGCTGAATAGGGTAATATCTGAGGATATGGACAGTATGAAGCATACAATGATAATGGTTATCAGAGAGAGATATAAACTTTTATTCACTTTGTATAGCTGAACAGGGTAATATCTGGCAATATGGACAGTATGAAGCATACAATGATAATGATTATCAGGGAGATATAAACTTTTATTGTCTTTATGTAGCTGAACAGGGTAATATCTGGCGATATGGACAGTATCAAGCATATAGTGATAATGATTGTCAGGGAGATAAAAACTTTTATTGACTTTGTATAGCTGAACAGGGTAATATCTGGAGATATGGACAGTATGAAGCTTACAGTGATAATGATTGTCAGGGAGATATAATATAAACTTTTATTGACTTTATGTAGCTGAACAGGGTAATATCTGGAGATATGGACAGTATGAAGCATACAGTGATAATGATTGTCAGGGAGATAAAAACTTTTATTGACTTTGTATAGCTGAACAGGGTAATATCTGGAGATATGGACAGTATGAAGCTTACAGGGATAATGATTGTCAGGGAGATATAATATAAACTTTTATTGACTTTGTATAGCTGAACAGGGTAATATCTGGAGATATGGACAGTATGAAGCATACAGTGATAATGATTGTCAGGGAGATAAAAACTTTTATTGACTTTGTATAGCTGAACAGGGTAATATCTGGAGATATGGACAGTATGAAGCTTACAGTGATAATGATTGTCAGGGAGATATAATATAAACTTTTATTGACTTTATGTAGCTGAACAGGGTAATATCTGGAGATATGGACAGTATGAAGCATACAGTGATAATGATTGTCAGGGAGATAAAAACTTTTATTGACTTTGTATAGCTGAACAGGGTAATATCTGGAGATATGGACAGTATGAAGCTTACAGTGATAATGATTATCAAATCGTGATTGAAGCCTCAAGAGGAGATGACTCCAAAGGAGATATTGCAATTGATGATTTGAAACCAATAGATGGAACATGTGGAAAGAAAGGTGCTGTGAAATATTCTCTTTCTTTTGTTAAAAGTATGTGTTTGCACACAATTTTAACCTATTATTCTTGATATATTATTCTTGCATGCTATAAATGATTGTGACAAGCAGGAAAATGATTTTTAAGAGTGGTATCGCCTGTGTTTCCAAAGTCTGACTACCATGTGATACTTCTTTCAAAACTGACTGCTAAAAACCATTACAGTCAAAGTGTCTGCAAACTGTACCCAGTCCCAGAACATTCATCAGCTTCTTAATAAGACAAAGTAACAACACACGTCAAGCAGTTCCACCTCAGTAAAGAATCCAAATGAGTTTTTGAGCTATTCTGGTGGATGATCTGAACCATTCATCCAAACTGATCAAAAGCCCAATGTTTCTTATACAGTATGATTTAAAGTTGAACTACATGTCGTGTATGTTGTAACTTTGTAATTCATTTTCCTGCCAAGTGGTAAATCATAACGTGGATTTACATAATGTTTACACATTTTGAAGTTATTATCATAATGGTCTCCAAAAGGGGCCTACTTCTTTAATGCTTAATTCACATTGATGTATCATTTTTATTTGCTAGATAATTTGGAATTGATAATCAACAGTTTTTATTGTCTTGAATTCCTCCCTTTATCGTTTTTTTGTTCATCGCCTTCCAAGCGTGCCCTACATGTTTTCCCTCACTCTTCAAATTGTCATTTCCATCATTAGGCCTATGTAACTTCCAGTCTGGGTTATGTGGCTGGACCAATGTCCGTGAACATGATGACTTTGACTGGATGCGTGATAGAGGAGCAACAAGTTCACCTGATACAGGACCTTATTTTGATCACACCACGAGGACTAATGAAGGTAGATAATCTCATTATTAAAGTGGCCATACATGTATAGATGACAAATGGGGAATTTATTTGGGATTTTTAGATTGATAAATAACAACTCTACTTTTATATTTCTACTTGAAAAAAAAACATTGACTTAGTATACATTGTTTCACGTTGTTTTGTGAATTAAAAATCCAAACTAAATACCCAAATCTCATCCATATAGCCACTTTACAAGCTTTAGTGTCTGACAATGTGAGAGTGTATGACATTGAGTGCCAGATATCACATGACTCACTATAACAGATTTCCCTCTGAACTGAACACAGAAACAGATTCCCCTCTGAACTGTACATTGGAACAGATTCCCCTCTGAACTATACATTGTGATAGATTTCCCTCTGAACTGTACATTGTAATAGATTCCCCTCTGAACTGTACATTTTAACAGATTCCCCACTGAACTGTACATTGTAACAGATTTCCCTCTGAAGTTCTGAACTGTACATTGGCCTCTGAACTGTACATTGGAACAGATTCCTCCTGATCTGTACATTGTAACAGATTCCCCTCTGAACTATACATTATGATAGATTTCCCTCTGAACTGTACATTGTAATAGATTCCCCTCTGAACTGTACATTTCAACAGATTTCCCTCTGAACTGTACATTTTAACAGATTCCCCACTGAACTGTACATTGTAACAGATTTCCCTCTGAACTGTACATTTTAACAGATTCCCCACTGAACTGTACATTGTAACAGATTTCCCTCTCAAGTTCTGAACTGTACATTGGCCTCTGAACTGTACATTGTAATAGATTCCCCTCTGAACTGTACATTTGAACAGATTCCCCACTGAACTGTACATTGTAACAGATTTCCCTCTGAAGTTCTGACCTGTACATTGGCCTCTGAACTGTACATTGTAACAGATTCCCCTCTGAACTGCACATTGTAACAGATACCCCTCTGAACTGTACATTGTAACAGATTCCCCTCTCAACTGTACATTGTAACAAATTCCCTCTGAACTGCAATAGATTTTCCTTTGAACTGTACATTGTAACAGATTTCTCCCCTATGTAAATGTATAAAATAAAATCTACTGAGTAATGACTTGTTATATTTCTCTTTGACCAGGATACTACATGTACTCAGATTCTGCTCCACCTGTTGCTAATGGATGGAAAGCATGGCTTGTCAGTGAACATCATTATCCAACACCTGAATCTTGCTTAGTGGTTTGGTATCACATGCGTGGCAATAGTAAGTCATGTATAGTCATTGGTTCATTGATTGTTATGAGAAACTATGACATCATTAATGTACTTGGAAATAATCGAATGGAAAGAATCTATGAAATGGGCCATACATTATGATTAGAGGATATTTCATTCATTTTCATTTTTGTGACAATAAACTTGATTGATAAGTACATGCATCTAAGAGCCAGTATATTACAACTTCAGAATACAGACTCATAATCAGAAAATTACCCCAACAGCTTTTTGAAATATAATTACATTGATTAGCTAAGCATTTATAGCTATTTTAATGTTAACTCATGCATAACATTTAGCCTAATTATAATTTACAAGGCTAATTAAATATATAATTATATATATGATGGCCTTTACCATTCAGAGCATACTGTTTCAATATCGCATGACTGGTAACTTGAATTCAATACAAAGACTTTTCAGGGACTATAGATGAACTTTGATGTCATCCATATTATTTCTGTTATTTTAGCCATGGGAGATCTGAATGTTTATATTATGGAAGCAGAAGATGTCACAACTAGGCAACTACTGTGGAGTGATGGTGGTAACTATGGCAATATCTGGCGTGAAGCTAGAATTCCTATATCTTATGAGGCTGGAGAGTTTCAGTTCATTCTAGAAGCCATCAGTGGTGGTAGCCGTGGCAGTGATCTTGCTATTGATGATACCGATTTTCATCCAGGATCATGTGATGGTATGTCAAATGAATCCTCAGTCTTTGTTTCATTTCCTGTCTTCTTATCTCCTATAATTTTCTTTGATTTCCTATCTCATTATTACGTACCAGTATCTATTGTACCTACAATAACAAACTTTTTTACACATTTTTTAGCCTTTTGCAATGTATTGAGTTACAAACACGGACTTGATCTGTTTCACATTGATTTTTCAAGTAGGAAGCCATTAAATTATTTTATAAAGTAAAAATCCATATGGCAGCATGTCATACACCACTAGAACCTCTAAGCTGTTTGTTTTCATACATTAAATTCTTCAGATTGGATTTGATGTCTATTGTTCGTCATACTTAATATTAATAATATAATTATTAACATGTCAACTTCAATGAAATTTGACTAGATGTACATGTAGACTTTAACACAGGCCTTATTTGTACTCAAACACTGAACACAATTTGAAATGCTTCTTGAGGCCAGGCATCCAGCGATAATTTGGATCTTTGTTCCATAATGTATTTTAGATTTACCCACTAGTGAGCCACCAACTCCAGAACCAACGCCACCTCCAAGTCAGTGGGATTGTAACTTTGAGAATGGTTGGTGTTCATGGTTCAATGAAGAGAATGGTGGTCTCACTGGAGATGACCTTGACTGGACAAGACAACAGGGCAGTCAAGGTCGATCTAATACTGGTCCACCAGCTGATCATACACTAGGAACCAAAGATGGTAAGTATTTGGAAGAAAGTTTGGAATATTGGTTTGTTTCATATGTGAGTTTAAAATCTCGTTGTATTTACATAGCCCCATAATCTTGTTTCTCTCTACTTGTAGTTTTTTGTGTATACCAACAAATACCCCACTGCTAGAAGGAGAATTTATTTGTCATCATGTTTTTAAGAGGGGAAAACAAAATGAAATTTGTGTTTTTCTGTCCAGAACTCTTGATCAGTTTATTGTAGTAATAGTTAGCTCATATTATGTATAGTTTTTATTGTAACATCTGAGAACGAAGTTCACATGTTTTTGTGTTAGGAGCAATTACTAAGTACAATGTATATTGCTGTTTGAATTCAAACATAGATGATCATTTGAATATACCTTTATCTTCACTAAAGGTTGGTACGTGTATCTGGATTCCTTGACTATAACATTACCAATACCAATTTTTTCATCATATGCAAATCTGCAAAGTGCACCTGTACCAAGTCTGGCCGGAGGTAGATGTCTTACATTCTGGTATCACATGTATGGTCAACATGTAGACACTTTCTCTGTCAAATACCGTAGTGGCATTTTGAATACACTGAGTAAGTATTACTGTTACTGTAAATATATCATTTAAACTTTGTAATTTTGATGCCATTATAATGATATTTTGTAGTTTGCTAAGTGTCTCTACAAATCCATGTAATGGGGAGAAATTTATAAAAAGTCATGATAATATAAAAGATATGAAGATCCTAGACAAAGAATTTCTGTACATACACAGACCAGGTATATAAGAGTACCTAAAAATGATCTGCGACTTGGAAGTGCAACTCGCACAAAACCCAAAGTGACATCTGCGACTGGTCGTAAAAGGTATCTTTGACCGAATGTAAGCTGAAGGAAGTCGACTCATACACATCCACCAGAGATAGAATACTCATCCTCAACTGAGATGCATGCATTAGGATCCAAGCTCTGTATCTTCATCTCGTTTCAATTGTCTCTAGCAAGAGATGCTACTTCAGTCCATACCCTAGATATTAACTAAAACTTGTGATTATTTTAAACTCTAAGAATAGAGTCTATCAAGTATATTTATCATTCAATGAATTGAGGGGATTTTTAAACTTATTGAAATATAGCTGAGTGACCCTGTTTCGAAGAGAACAGAAGTTACACAAATTGCCATCAAGTTCAAGCTATGTGTTCCTATCTGGTTATGTGAAAGAACACAAAGTCATTGGTGATGGTATGACCAGGTTCACTTGGATGAAAATAACATAACATAACATAACATGATGAAATTTAATATTGATTTGTTGTTCAGGTGATGCTGTCTGGATCCGTGATGGAACCCAAGGTCATGAATGGAAGTATGGCCAAGTTCACCTTGATGAAAACAATGAAATCAGTTATGTCTTCCAAGCCAATGCTAGTCAATTATTTCAAGGTGACATTGCACTTGATGATATTAAAGTACTTGATGGAGATTGTCCACCTTTAGGTGAGTAAAGCAACATTTGTTCATCTCTTTACAAGCAATGGAGGCATGATAGTTGAATGGTTAGAGTGGCTGGCTCAGGATCTGCTGCTCAATCCTAGTTACTGCCATGTGGTTTTGAATGGCGACAAGTTCTTGGGCCAGATTTGACCCATGTATGAATACTCTTGAATCAACCCAGCTGTATAATTGTGGAACTGGTAGGATAGATTTTGTTCTGTGAATGCTTTAATTTCTGTGCACTTACATGTAGAGGCTGCAATGGATTTTGTGTTCCCCAGGACGAAGTAGAAAGGGTCATTGTGCTATTATAGATCTGTGCCACAGGGTAATCATTGTAAAATGCTTTGAATAAAATGCAAGAATGTGGTTCTCTGCTCCTACATATGGTCATACATTAGGACTCAAGAGATAAGGCTTGTGAGCTAATAATTGGCATAGCCCATAATTTGACTAAAGATTTCACTTCTAATGAATACAGACAGAATTTAAAGATTAATAGGATTCTATTGAGGTGATATAGAACTGTCATTTGAGATAATTTGACTCTTCTAGATTACTGTGACTTTGAGAGTGGAGATATTTGTGGCTATGTTCAGGATGCTACGGATGACTTTGACTGGATTCGTGGAAGTGGTAACTCTGAAGAACATACAGATGGAACAGGACCAGACTTTGATCACACATACGGCACTGAATGGGGTAAATTCAACTTATTTAAAACCAGTACTTTGATGTATATGTGCTATCCCAATTGTGATAATGGGATATTGCCATGATGGTAAATGTTCTGTATTTTGAAGATCTACTGAAATAATGTTTTTGTCTCCTATTCTGACATAAGAAAAAAGTAACTTTTATTTAATCTCTCATTTAAAACTTAAATGACGCTACTTCTTCCTTGCTTTAATCATTGATGTTGCTTTTTGTATGAAATGAATCTTATCATTATGAGCTGTGTTAGCGCCCTCACATTGGCAACATCCCAGTGCTTTTGTTTTAATAAGGTACTTAATGATTTCACACAATCTTCTTGATCTGAAAAGCAATCATACAGGTGGAGCATCATCCTGTCCAGACTGTCTTTACCAAGTTCTACTGTAAATTATTTGTTTACTTGTGTCATCTTCTCATTTGTACATCTATCTTTATTTTAATGTAGACATTTCTGTAGGATTTGATGTAACCTTTATCTTACAGGACACTACATGTATGCTGATGCTAGTAGTCAAATTGCTGGAGATAAGGCACGTCTACTCAGTCCTATGTATGGACCTGCACTGGTTAAATGTCTTCATTTCTGGTATCATATGCAAGGTAAATGTTTTATGTGGATTGATTGAATGATATGTAGTGATTAAAATATTTATATGGAATGGGATGTAAATTTAAGGATCTTTGAAAATGAATGAAACAGTGAAAAGAAATGAATCAATAAATTAAAATGAATGTTTATCAGTAATTAAGTTCATATGTTTATCAATAATTATTAATTATGTTACAGGTGACATTGTTGGTTCCCTTAATGTGTATATCAAAGAAGGCGGTGTGCTAGGTAGTCCAGTATGGACACAAACAGGAAATACTGGGGAGTTCTGGCATTCAGGAACAGTGGATTACTCAGCAGCCTTAGATCAATACCATGTGGTGTTTGAAGCAGATATTGGTGCTAGTGCAGTTGGTGACATTGCTATAGATGATGTACAGATTATTGATCATGCTTGCCAATTAGATGGTAAGTAGTAATGATTCATGACCACAATTCAGTCTGATTACATCTCTTGTAGATGTCACCTGACAGTCAGGTGACTACATTGTTTGTGTCATCTGGCAGTAGCCATCTTATATGGAAGGTGTTTTATGTACAGCATTCCAATATTTTAGGTTGATGGATTGTGATTATATTGGTCTCATGAATAATGTCAACTGAAACTAGGGAATTTGTTCAGTGGTTCTTTATAAAGTTGAACTCCTTATAATGATATGTGCTTTAAATTTTAAGATATTGATAAGGCTCAGAATGAATATTTTGTGACATGTAATATGTTTGTATCACTTCCTGATCAGGAACATGTAATTTTGAGCGTAGTATGTGTACTTGGACCAATTCACCCAGAGAAGATGAGTTTGATTGGGTACGATACAGTGGTAGTACATCTTTGTATGGTTTCCTTGATCTGAGTGGACCTTCATGGGATCATACTCTAGGCACAGAACATGGTAAGCTTATAGAGGCAATAAAGATAACAACTATCAAGTTATTCTGACTTGCAGATTATGTTTGAAATTCGGAAAGATGATAACAGCAAAGAAGATAGATTGGGAAAATACAGTAAAGTCATTACCATATGTGTTGCATAATGTGGAAAATTGATTAGTGCTGCAATAAAATGTGTTAAAGAAGAAAATAAAGTAGGACTTATTTTTTGATATGTCGATTATAGTCAAAGTTGATGTGACAAATATGGTGTGTCGTGTGATGGTGTACATGTGGTAAAGAGCACCATGGTAGTCACAAAGTGATGTACAAGAACAATTTAGTATGAAATATATACAGTTTGTATGGAAACTACAACAGTACATCATTTAACCATAACTTACTAGAGAAATTTCACTCACTCTTTTGTCATGTTATTGCTACACAGGTTACTACATGTTACTGGATACTACCATAGGAGATGCTGAAGGCTATACTGCTATGCTGTACTCAGAGTCATTCCAACCTGGTCAACGATGTTTTGGATTCTGGTATCATATGTATGGAAATAATGTTGGAACTTTGGAGGTCAGTATATTATGTCATCAGGAAAGTGATTTCCTATCGAATCTGTTTTACAGATGGGTAAAACAAAGACAATCAGAGCAGTTTTCTCTCTTCAATTTTATTATTCTTGTATCGTTCACCAGGTACATGTACTGTTGTGTTTGTTCTCATTTACCTAATGTTTTACATGTGCACATACAACTGCACATGTCCACCTTCTGTACTTATGTTTGGCACACAACAGAAGCTGACAATTTTCAATGAATATCTGCCAAATTAGAATGAGATCAAGTAATTTATTTCCATTAATTGTATAATGATGATATCAAAACTCTTATATGAAACATTTTCCTGATTCAGAAATATTTTCTTGTTATAGGCTTAAATAATGTTATGTATAACTGTAAGCCATGAATCAGTGAATACATGTAGTAGTGACAATATTTAGAAGGTGTTTCTTTTGTAGTTACTGTACTAATAGCCACATACATGTTTCACATCAGTGTCAATGAATGAATGGTATAATAGAATTATATTATGATATTATCTTTTGATTGTTCATCAAAATATGTACAATATGCACTGCATGCTTTAATCATTGTAATAGGAACATGATAGGATAGGAACATGATAATCTGTATTAATACATTACTTATTCTGTATCAGGTTATCCTGCGTGAGGAGAAAGAAACGGGCAATGGTGAGAATCCAGACACTGTATTATGGCAACTAGAAGGAGACCAAGGAGATGTGTGGAGATTCCATGATGTAGCTATCTCCTCAGCTAGCTATTTCATTGTAAGTATCTGATCTTTGAAAATCTCCACTTGTATACAACATGGTCTATATGAAATGAATTTTTGAATAAGGTGCAGTGAGTAATAGGAAATGTCTTTCAGGACCATCTTTTCATAAAGCTTTGCCATACAATTGTTTGTCTCCCCCAAATTTATTTTGAGTTTTGTTTCCAAATAAAAGGTCACTTAACCATTCATTATCACTGGTTTACTGACAAATAGTCACTAGCAAAACTCAGTATCACAGCAGTTGATATTATGGGAGTTCTGCAGGTGGCTAGTTCTCATTTAACAAGTGAGAGAATGAGGGGTAAAATATAAGTAACATTTTATTTGGAAGCAAAAATGATGAAAAATATTTATAAGTTGCAGAACTTGTCCCTTCTTTTAAACAACTGTATGACCAACAACAAACAATGTATTACAGCAAAGAACTTATATTTGAATTATAGACTAATATAAATTATTTCAATTGAAAGTGACACTGTACAATTCAAATTTTGTGAACTATCAACTTTCCCACTCTCATATTTAGATTATTGTGAAAGGTACTGTGGGTGAAGGAATTCTAGGACAGGGTGATATTGCACTTGATGATACATTCACCATAGAGGGCGCATGTCCATCTCCTACACCACCACCTCCATTTGTGTGTGGTGATGGCACTGAGATTGGATTTCAACAAGTGTGTAACTGGGAAGAAGACTGTGATGATGGATCTGATGAAGTCAATTGTGGTAAGAGTATTGAATGTAATAGTTCATGTAAGACATTCATGGCTGTTTTACTTTAATAGATAAATAACAAATACATAATCTGTGATGAGGACAATTGTATAGACCTCATCTCTACACCATTGTGTGGAAGTATAATCAGATGAAATGAATTGTTTGATATATTTGAATTGAGCTTGTTATATTAAACTGCGATATGTCCACTTTGTGAACCTGTAATGATGACATTTGTGCGACTCATGTAAGCTATTGATGAATTTATATATGGCAGGTCAGTCTGTATTCTGTTAAATTCTGAGTCAGATAACTTGACAAATTATACTGTTAAACTGTAACTGTTTGTTCTTGAGAACGTCAACAGCCTGCCATACTTATAATCTCTGTAATCTTTTCATCAGGTGAATGTACATTTGAAGATGACCAGTGTGGATATGAAGATCTAAGTCGTGATTCAGTGTACACCTGGGTGAGAGATCGCAATGGTACAGAGACATCACAAACAGGACCACAGTATGACCATACTAGAGGTGATGAGTATGGTGAGTTGAAATAAAACATTACTGTATATAGATCTAAGTCGTGATACAGTGTACACATGGATGAGAGATCGCAATGGTACAGAGACATCACAAACAGGGCCACAGTATGACCATACTAGGGGAGATGAGTTGCCCTAATAGTGTTCTCATAGGATTTTTAGACAGTAGGGCTCAGAGACAAGTGACTTTCTTTCAGTGTAGCAGGTTGTGAGAAGCTAGGTGTATCATTGTATGCTCTTTATTAATTTAGAAATAACAAAAAGTACATTATCAGAAATGCACATGGAATCTACAAGTTGACACGTTAGCTCAGCTTGTCAGATCAACTCTGACTAGAATTATGGGGACGTGTTGACTCGTACACATGTCACTTTTTCCTCAATTTATTCTCTTTTTTTAAAAGATATCTCTTTAAATGTCATGATGTTATTTTCATTCATTCCATGACATATCCATATATGCTATGTGTTTTGTTCCTATAGGCTACTATATGGCAGTTGAAGCACAGGATGGTAATGCACTGAGCAGAGCTGCACTTCAAAGTCCTTTGTTGAAAGAAACTGGTGCTCATTGTGAGATAGAATTCTGGTACCACATGTATGGAGAAAGTAAGAATGTTTTCTTGTACTAGGGTACTGAAACTATACACCCAGCCTTGTACAACTCAATGATGTCTTCTAAAATAAATAAATATTATCAGATACAGGGTATTGACATATCTCAATCTGTACATAACTATTGTCTGTGACTTTGTGTTTGACACTGTGCAATCACATCTCTGCAGCAATATGTGAGTAAGGGTCTGTTTCCAATGTCTACGTCTTTCTTTCCAAATTTGAATTTTTCTATAACTTTGCAAGTTTACATGTGAAATAGCATATGAATTAATTCCTTAGATACCATTATTGGCTGTAGGCAACCACATCAGCGAGGTACATGTACTACAGTTTGTCTTCCTTCAGCACAGGGTCTTTGTTTTTTTGTCGTTGTGAGACAGCATTTGCCTGACAATGTTAAACATCAATTATAGACGATATAGAATTTATATAATATGTGCAGTACTTGGTTAATATGGATACCATACAGAATGAACCATCCACTTGTGGCCAATATAGAATTCCTTATTCTTAACTGTAGTATACATACTTATCCATGTTAATGTCTCTATTTGATCTACAGACATTGGTTTCTTAAATGTTCACATCGCTAGAAGCGGTGTCTTGTCTCGATTCTGGCATCTCCAAGGAAACCAAGGAGATGAATGGAGGAGAGGAGTGGTTGGACTTGGACGACTCAATTCTGATTTCTTGGTGAGAATATTTACAGCTATAGAATAACTTGACTCTATTTAATAGATACATGTATACTAGTAGTCAAAATAACTTACCTTGCTAAAATCAAAATTGATAACTTTCCACCTTATTATTATCATTTTGCTGTAATGCCCTCAATTCAGTTACTATCTCTTTATGGTCATGTGACATCACATGTTTGTAGATTGGTAGTCGTGGTTACCCAGACTCACCACTGGGGGCTCCCTTTCTGAATGTCCATGAAGAAGTTTGGAAGTGAATTTCTCACTGTCATACATTGTAACCAAGGACAAATAACCGACAGTTTTCAAAAGTGGTATTGCATGACCTCTGTAAAATTGATAGTATTATACAGTTGATGAAAAGTCATACTCCAATAAACAGAGTTAATGGCTGCAAAAAGTGAGTGCGTGATTACCTGTATTTGTACCTGATTGTATTGTTACAGATAAGGTTTGATGCATCAAGGAGCTTTGATAGGTATGGTGATGTTGCTATTGATGATGTACAGATGATCAATTGTCAAATGCCAGGTTAGTATTTCCCCTCCCTCAATATTTTGTCAAAAGCCAGGTTAGTATCCCCCTCATCCACCCTCCTATGCCCCTACCCCCAATATTACTTTTATGTGTATGGTGATATAGCTACTGATGATGTATGATAATTATTTATCAAAAACAAGGCAAATATCAGCATTTAATCACTTTATAAGAAACTCTCTAGCTAGCACACCACATATATTATATCAAGTATTACAAAGTGCACTATTTTAATTATTCTATATCCTATATCCTTTCCGACTCATATCATGTAGTGATCAGTTATTGCTCTTAAAGACCACCGGTCCAAATCACACATTTACAAATACAAGCAAAATATAAATAGTTATAGCATACAGAGAGATAAAGAAAGAAATAGATGAATGAATAAATAATGAAATATATTCTTGCATGATTTGTACACAAAAATTGCCAGGCTGATTATTACAGAATTCTTATTACTTGACATGAGAGCATAAAATTCGTAGGTTCTCTATATGACCACTCTGGTAAGTATTTTTCCTTCAGATTGTGGTACAAGGGGCAAACTGAAATCAAATTCATCTGTTGTCATACAAATTTTGTAAAATCAGTGCCCAGTGACCTGCCTTCCTCATCTGTATAAGTGATGAATTCTGACACTGTAAGTTGACTTGTGCATGATAAGATGTTACAAATTTCTTTGATTATGGAGATGTTAACAATTTATAGTAATAACTGTATATGTAAAAGTATCACACACACACACACACACACACACACACACACACACACACACACACACACACACAAGAAGACAAAGTATAAACTAATATTTTGTTTTGATCATTGTAGAAATAAAGGAGCAATGTGATATAGATGAAATTCAATGTGACCGTGGAAGCTGTGTACAACAGTATCAGATTTGTGATGGAACAGATGATTGTGGTGATGCATCAGATGAATCCCCTGAAGCTTGTGGTATGTAACCTGACATGTATCCTGAGGCTCTTAGTACACATGACTTTGCCCAGGTGTTTCACTCATGTAACATTTTTTACACACACTCGGACAACTTCTAATGCAAAAGAAACAATAATACATAGGTGCTATGCACAGGTGGGATGTAGAAGTAATCAAGTTGAAATGTTGATTATCAGTTAGAAAATAAACAATTGAAGCCTTTAAAATCATCAAGTCCATAAGAAGCCTATGTTTACTGCATTGTGAAAGAATAGCAATGCTTATTACTTTTCAATGTGATTGGGCAAAGGATCCTGCTGTGTGTAGTATCTTTGTTATTGTTAGTTTAGAGTTGAAGTTTGTTTATCTTTGTGTCAAAAACGTAATGTCCCTTGAATGAAACACCAAGCCTACGTCATTTCTACTGTAATAATTTGAAATACTGAATCTCTTAGATTACTAAAACTGATATAGACTTAATGTGTGCCTTGTTTCATCTATATAATGTAGCAGTAATGACAATTGCTACTTACACATTACTGTCATTGCTGTCAAAATTATTGGTGAATCTTTGTTCAATATTTCAAATTTTTATATGCTAATATTATACTTTAACAGTGTGATTATTTTTATGCCTGTCTGATGTGTTGAATCATTGACTACACATACATGCATATTTCGTCAAAACATTACAACATGATATTTATTAAACTGTGAATAATGAATGATATACAGTTATCTATGACAGTGACATCTGGACTACATTTCATTTTGTAGATGGGTATTCTGGATGTTTCTTTGAGAACCTTTCTGTCAATGATGGATGGTGTGAACTACAACGTATCTATTATAATGCTAATCCACCTCAACCAGACTCACACTTGGCAACATTTGATTGGTGGTTAGAGAATGGAGAACAAGGATTGATTGGTTCATTTACTGGGCCAGGACGTGATCATACAACGGGTACTGCCATTGGTCATTATGTGTATGCAGACAGTCGTATTCCACGCAGAGCTGGAGATGTGGCATTGTTTAGGAGTCAAAATTATGTACCTGTAACCAATACAGACTGCCATGTAAGTTTTATGTTGGCCATCAATTCTTTCAGTGCAAACAAATCTATAATTTGACTATCTTTGTCAGTTTGTTGTATGAAGTATAATCCTGCATATGACAATGCAAGTGGGAAAATTTTCACAACCTGTTTCAAGTTCATCTGGCAGGGCTCCGTTTGATACAGAAACCATAAGAAAGTGCACATTCTACACTAAGGTAGCAAGATCACGATTTGTTACTACATTTTGTCTGTCATGAAATAAACCATTTAAATGTACTGCAACTAGATGCAGATATGCAGGTGCTACTGTTTTGACGACATCTACATGTGATGTCTTCATGATAGCATGTTAGTTCATTTCATTTGGCCAAGAAACTGTATTCATTTGAATCTTGCTATCTTAAAGTGTAGCATGTGCAGTTTCTTATTGGTTTCTGCATGGTTCCATCAAATGAATGGTACCTTGAAACAGTCCACTGTAAAATAACTAAATATCATACATGTCTTTGTAAAACAAATTTAACCTCTTCTGACACTATATCAGCACACAGTCTATTATTACTATGATGTTAAGTTTATTAGTCCTCAGTGAGTGTCCATGTTCAATCCAGGATGTACAAGTGTCAGTTTGAGTAAAAAAAGACAAGGTGTGACAAAACTCATATGTCATTAGTATTTTCTGGCTGAACAAAGAAAGTTGTTTATAGAGAATACTGTAATTAAATCTGCACAAGCTCCATTTCGAATGATTTGACCCGGACTTTGAACACTGCAGAACCTCGCATGTACGGTGTAGATGCCAAGGCATTTGTGATGACATTGAACAATGAGAAAAAAAACCTTGAGGGATGGCCCTCACTGGACTTCCTGGGAGACTTAAAGAACTGTCCAGTAAAAATAAGGATTATTATTATTGATGTATTTTCTGTTTAAAAACTACAATGAGTTGCTTGTGGTATAATTTACTGTACATTTGCACTTTCCAAAGTTTATACATGTAATATTCAGACACTTGTTGACAAATACTTCATGACTTTTTCTGTCATTAGTTGAGATTCTATTATCATATGATGGGACAAGCTATGGGAACATTAAACATCTATGTACGTACTTATGAAGGTACTATAGATGAAAATGACCTTGTATGGACTAGAAGTGGTAACCATGGTGATATGTGGATCAGAGAGGAAATTGTGATTGACCAGGCATCAGAAAATTGGCAGGTAAGTCAAGAGATGTAATAACTGTGTAATGTAGTATCGTGTCTTATAGCTCAAAGTATATGTAGCATAAATCATAAGTTTTGATGAGATGTTGCTATGTCAACACTTGATTGCTAGTTCGATGAGATATCACTATCTCAGCAATAGAATTTGCTATATTTTTACATGGTGTTACTTAGCAATAGGTCCTGTATGGGTATGGTATATCAGATAGCTGAGAGTACATATACTGATATCATAAATTGTTGATTTTAATTTTTGGCATCAAAATCATCCAACAAACTAGACTTTAATAGTATAAATTGTAAATTCTTACAGGAAAAAAAGAATGCCTGCTTTCCAATGTTGTTTTGATGGGAAGTCTGTCAATTTTTCTTTATATTTGATATCTAGATCCTATTTGAGGCTATTGTTGGATCTGGTCTCAGAGGATACATTGCCCTTGATGACATCACATTTACACCTGACTGTGTGGTAACCACTGATCAACTACCAGTATATATAGCACCAACACCCACACCAACTCCATGTGATCCAGACTTCTACTGTGACAATGGTGTCTGTGTGGATATGTCCAAAGTTTGTGATTTCTATGATGACTGTGGAGACAACTCAGATGAAGCAGTCTGTGGTATGTATTCTTTACATGTCAACTTTTATAGAGAAATTCTCAGCTTCAAAACATTTATTTGTCATCAAAAACTGTGGCTCATTTTCAACTTCATCTAAAACTTCATCTTTTGAAATAGGTACATGTGACTTTGAAGATGGCCAGTGTGGTTGGTTTGATAACAGCAATGGTATCTACAGATGGGAACACTTCCAAGCTGGAAGCTCAGGCTCTATTTATGCCCCAATCACTGATGCAGCTGGTAGAGATGAAGGTAAGATAGCTCAGAGTCTGTTTATACTGCAGTCACTGATGCAGCTGGTAGAGATGAAGGTAGGATAGATCAGAGTCTATTTATGCTGCAGTCACCGATATGATGCAGTTGGTAGAGATGAAGGTAGGATAGTTTGAGTCGATATATAGCCGTCACTGATGAAACAATTATGTAGTAGGTGCCTTGCACAGTTGGGATATAGAAGCAGAAAAGTAATCACATTCCTTTGATACTAGTTTGAAAGTATACAATAATGGAAGCCATGAAATATATGTGAAGTCATTTACGTAGACCTTACTACTGTACTGCAAAAGAGTAGAAATGTTTATCTCTTTTCAATGTGATTAGGTAAAGGATTGTGCTGTGTGTGTGTGTGTGTGTGTGTGTGTGTGTGTGTGTGTGTGTGTGTGTGTGTGTGTGTGTGTGTGTGTGTGTGTGTGTGTGTGTGTGTGTGCTATTGTTAGTTTTGGGTCAGAATGTGTCTTTTTTATGTAAAAATATCATGTTAAGACTGTTTCTGCTGTATACATTTGTATATGTTGACTTAAGGTCGAGCAAGAAACAAAGCCATATAGATCTCTTCTCATTGTAGTAGTACTTGTACCAAATTTGATATCATAATAAATGAAATAGCTCTTCGTACATGAAAATTGCTATATTTCTGGTTATATGTTAATCCTATATCTTTGCCATGTCTGTAGGTCACTACATGTTGGTAGAGAGTGGAAATTCTCTTTTCTATCTGGGTGCATTCTTGGAATCTCCAGTACTTGGAGCTATGGGTTCTGCCTGTGAGATGGATTTCTGGTATCATTTACATGGAGACGATACTGGATCCATATTTGTGTATCTACAAAATGCAACAACGTTTCAAGATCTTGCCTTGTTATTTACTGTGACTGGTGATCAAGGCAATCAATGGCACAAAGCTAGGATAATGCTAGGCGGACACAGTGCAGGTTACAGGGTTAGTATATAATATAATGCTAGGCGGACACAGTGCAGGTTTAATACAGGGTTGGTATATTGCATAATGCTAGGTGGTTACAGTCAGTCTTGTTCACTCCATGATAGATGGTGCTGCTTATGATCACCTCACAAAGTGTAGACAGTTTAGCAAGTTCAAAATACAGTTCACATGTCAGTGACAGCCACACATTTCCTCATACACATCAATTTTTCTAATAATTACGGTTTTTAAATTAAATTTGTGAAAATAAATCTTGATAAATTTCAGATTGATATTGAGTCATACCCTGCACTTGGTACTATTACTGGTGATGCCAATGATGCTGCAATAGATGAGATTGAATTTATCAACTGTCACCCAGGGGATATTCCACCTCATGCTTACGGTAGCGTACATGACTCTTCTTGTCTGTATTGAACCACTCCATTGTTTAGCATTGTAACCTGTTCTTCTGTTGTCAAAATGAAAACCTCAATACCTGTAAATCTTCACTGCTATTCATCAATTTTTACCCTCAGAAAACTACATGTACATGTACACTAATATTTACCCTTATATATGTGTGATAATAATCTTTACAGCATGGATATGGGTTTTGCAGACCAAAGTTGTATGGCAGAAAGGCCTGACTTTATTCAAGATGTCATGGTTTTATCATGTACCCTCTGTAGCATTACACTGGCACTGTGACAGAAACATGATTTGAATCACATTTAATCTCATAAATTGGTAATGATATATTATGTAAATGTGTAAACACATAGAGATACTGAGACAACAATCAAAGCCACATCACTGAGCAAACAGGTATATGATAAAGTCCATTAGATTTCAATGTCAATTTGTATTGTATTCTGCTCTACTACAGAATTGACATGTGATTTTGAAGATGGTTGGTGTGGATGGATGCAGGCTCCAGCTTCAACAGATGAATTTGACTGGTATCTAGGTCCAGCTGGTGTTGCATCAGTAGAAACTGGTCCAGGTTATGATCACACAAACTTTGATGGTAGGTTCATCACAAAGTTTGTAGACTTCTGTGATGTATCATTTTCATAATTTTGACAAACAATGTGATTCAGTTATGAAACTCGCATGTATTACTTTAATTGTATTTGTAATATTGAGTAATTCAAAAAGGCAGATTATTTCTGGAAATGTCTTACACTTTTGAATTTACTTTTAATTATAGGTTCATACATCTTCATCAATACATCTGAAGCCAATGAAGGACAGACAGCCAGACTAACCACCTACCCACAAACTGATACCAGTGGTGAAGATTATTGTGTTAAGTTTTGGTATCACATGTATGGTCCACAAATCTACAGACTGAATATGTACACACAACGTTTAGGATTTCCAGAACTGATGAGATGGACAAGATTCTATGACCAAGGAAATATGTGGAGAGAAGCACATAGAACATTTAACTTTGAGGGACAGTGGCAGGTAATAGGAAGAATTGCACTATTAAGTCAAATGAAGAAAAGACCAATCTTTCTGTAAATGGATTCTATTAAAGTACCTGTACTAACATTTACCAAGAGATAGTGGCCAATACAATCTAGATTTTTGATATATTTTAGTTTTCTCCAAATAATTATTTGATAATACATCATGGGAATATTGCCTTTTGTGAAGCACATCAGCAAAACATTAACAACAGATAAACAACATTATACCCATTTTGGGCCTTCCTACTTCATGTGTGGTTGATCATTTCAATAACATATTTTAATGAGTACAACATCAAACTTTACATAAATCTACATAATATAGATTATAGCGAATATAGAGAAGAACGTCCTTTGTTGGTTAGGCACTTCAAATTGTTGTACAACTCATTTTCAAATGCATAACTAGCTTAACAAAAAGTATCTGAGTTTAACAATTTATCAAATCTCCTTCAGATTCACTTTGAAGCTGTTATGGGTCATCCTAATGGTGGAACTGTTGCCATTGACGATATTGAAGTCACTGAAGGAGAATGTGATAGAGAGCAAGGTAATCTTTAAATTCCCCCTCTTGCCCCACCCCACCCCTGTTAACTATTGAATGTACTACATCTAAGACCATGATATATGCTGTATACAAATGTAGATAGTAAATGAATCATCATCAATGTATGATATACTTCCTAGATACTAGAGGCAGAATGCTAGGTGTATTTTTGAGTTTGAAATAGAGAATGATGGAAAATTCTGCTCTTCCTTGATTATGTACATTCCTTACACTTCAAACTTCAGAGGATAATGGATGAAGACAGCAGGTCTGATAGTAATAGTCATTATGAAAACTTTGTCAGGATACAGTACATGATACCTGAGTCTGTAATTCTGTAAACTAAACTACCTGTAATTCTGTCAACTAAATTTAATATTACAATTCAAGCTATCTTTAACTGTCTGTACTCTGGTCTCTCAGTATCATGTCAACTTTGTTGATATTTTCTCATGGATTGTCTATCTATTATTTTGTTTTTTTGATAGTTGAGTGTGACTTTGAGATTGATTTCTGTTACTGGACACAAGAAGAGGACGATGATTTTGACTGGTGGCGTGGTAGTGATGGATCACCCTCTAGGGGTACAGGACCAGAATATGATCACACCACAGGCACAGCTGATGGTCAGTAAAAATGAATGAAGTTTATAGATCCCAGTGGACATACTGTCAGATTTGAAGTGGTGATGGGGGCTGAGTGTGCTTTTCAAAAAGAAATTGAGGGGTCAATCATTAACTATTTGAATTGTGTAATGCATTCAGACAGATTCATTTACGGGCAGAAAAAGATGGAATTCATTTTTAGCATAAGTGACCATAACTTCCCTAATGTAACAGAGCTGGTAAACAGTAAATTGAAACAGGCTGTGAGTCAAGGACTAAATTAAATATATATGTCACTTTAAAAGACAGAACAAGAGCAATTATTGGTATTAAAACTCTAAAACTTTGTGATACCACAGCAAACTATAAATGTAGTCTGTTCTTACAGTATGATTATAGATTTCAGTATAGCCACTTTGATGTCTTATTTTCCATTGGCAACATTTATCAAGTAATATAGGATGAATATGTGGAAGTCTTATTTCCAATTTTGTAGGAACATTTGCCTTCATTGAGACGTCATCCATCCTACCAATCCCGGGAAGAGAGGGTGAGAAAGCTATCATAGACAGTATGGTTATACCAGGTGGTAGTACTGACTGCTTTCAATTCTGGTATCACATGTATGGTGTAGATATTGGTCAACTTAATATTTATATCAAAGATGTGCAGAGTGGTCAACGTGGCAGTGTAATATGGTCAAGACAATGTAAGTATATTGTGTATTCAATACAGTATGGATGATGTTCATGTTTTGCATAACTCCAGCATGCACATGTGGAAGTGGTGAGACCGCTTGAATTTGATTTCAATACTTAAAATTACAGTAAAATATTATGTTATAAACAATGTAGAGTTATGACATCATATGTTAATTAATACAAGTGTGTTGGAAATTTATGACCAGTACTTGACATGAATAGTGCTGTGAATGTGACTTGCCAGATCACATCATCGTGTTGTATTTTTGTACCTTTTTGTATCTAGAATATTGCATACTTATGCAACTATAGACAATTGCATGTTAAAATTTTCCATTGTGTTTCGATAAAATTAATAATTTTCTCATTTTCAGATGACCAAGGAAACCGATGGCACTTTGCACAAATCACAGTGTATTCCCCTCAAGATTATCAAATATCCATTGAAGGTGTTTGTGGACCTGACTCCAAGGGTGATATTGCCATTGATGATGTGATCTTTATACTGGGAACATGTCCAGATGAAGGTAGAATATGTCTATGAATCAATACTTATGTAGATCACACACACACACACACACACACACACACACACACACACACACACACACACACACACACAAACACAAACACGCACACACAATACATACACAAACACACGTGTGTACCCATGCACAGAGACACACACATATGTACAGACATGTAGATGATAAATACACAATGTACATAGCACACAAAGGCATACATATCATTACGCATGCACGCAGACAGAAAGCCACACTTGCCCATATGCATGTATTGCACATACTACATTTGACAGGCATAAATGCATGTATACTAAACTTATTACAGATATGCTTTTATCCATGCCCAGACACACATCCAAGTGTGCTGGAATTTGCAAATGAAGACAACATAAAACTTGTGTTCCAGTAAACCAAATAAAAAATTCTCATTAAACTGTTGATTAAGTTTGATTGTGTAGATAAAATATTATAAATGTTGCAATCATGTCCAGCTGCCATTCATGTTTTCCAGTCATTCTTCAATTATATAAGATGGGGACAACTTGTGTATATTAAGTAAATTTGAAAGGTCACAGTGAAAGTTCATTGCTTGACATTTGACCTCTATTTATGCTGCTACCAATTAGGCCACTGTGACTTTGAAACTAACCTGTGTGGATGGCAGAATGTACCTGACACCATAGATGACTTTGATTGGATGTGGAACAGTGGTGGACTACCCAGTGCCTTTACAGGACCTAGTACTGATCATACAACTGGTACTAGTGATGGTAAGTATGATGACAATCAAACTGTACTGTACCTTACCACATACCAATTGTAATATTCTAGATGGAGTGAAATATTGAATATTAATTGTTTAAAAGACAATTTAGGAAATTAAACTTAAGATAAGTTGGTCAGAATCATAATTCGGATTTTGTAGACATTTTGAGCATTTTAATACAAATAGTTTGTTGCCAAGTTACCACATACTGTGACCACTGATATTTATTATTTTGTCTATATAGGATGGTATGTATTTGTTCCAACAATTCAGTCTGCAGAGTTTGGTACCAGAGGTGATTTAGTCAGTGAACACTTTGAACCACAACAGTCATGTCTTGAATTTTATTACTACATGGAAGGTCAAGGTGAGTACATCCAAAATTATCAACACTTCGAACAACAGACCGATGTGTTCACTGTCTTAATTTTATAATTGCCTACATGGATTTAGTACACTATAGATTTAAACAAATGCAAATAAATGAAAGTGGAAAGTCCCCAAAAAGGAAATAAATCTTCATTTCTGTAACCATTTTTTATTTCACCATCAGATGACAAAGAACTACTGATTTATCAGATAGAGAGTGAGAATCCTGACAGTAGAGAATTGATATTCAGTAGATCTGGTAACCAAGGACAAAATTGGATTCAAGGACAAGCTAACGTCTACAGTAGTGTCGAATTCCAGGTACAGGACATTCAGCTACTCACACAAAGCTAACTTAAGACAAATACATCATGCAAATTAACTCTGTATCTCTTGTGACACTTGGTGTCTGAAAATTGAAAATTGAAATAGATCTAAAAATCACAAGTGTCTTTTGGGCCATACATGTAGCCAAATTCTAAGTCAATATCTTTATTTCAAATGTCATCCTACAATGTGCTTGTTAAATTTTTAATGTTCTACATCATAGTACATGTAGATTTAAAGAAAAGAGTGAAACTGGCAGATACCCTAATTTTTTACTGTTATCTGAATTCTATTTTATATACATCTAATATTGTTTGTCTGTTTGATAAAATATTTGAGGGCCTCAATGGAAAGAAGTGTGTCAATTACTTTTAGTACTGTAACATTGACTTGAGCTTTCCGTAATAGATACCTTGTACATTGTATAGTTATAAAGTAACCAGTTATCAATACAGTAATTATGATTGGTATTTACAGGTCACTTTGATGTGTCAAAAATAAATGAGTGCCAATTTTTTATTTCAGTTTGTATTTGAGGCACATGCCAATGATATTGGTGGATCTGATGATGTTGGTTATATAGCTTTAGATGATATTGCATTATTACCAGATCAGATTTGTCATGGTAGGTATATGTATATAAGAACACCCTGGTTTTTCTCTGTAGGATTTGTTGCTCACATATTGTTCAGTCATAATGGCTAAGTACATTCCACATTTCATAATTGTTTTGCATGACTTGTTATAGTAATGCATGCACACTATTATAGGATAGCATTAGCTTTCAAGTAGTAGGACATATCATTCTATGAAATTATAGCTAAAAAGAGAAGGAGATTATAAAAGCAGTATTTTCGCTAAGGGTGATAAGTAGGTAAAATTTACCAGGGTTCCCATGTCATTTTACCTGGGTTCCCAAACAAAATTACCATAAACTCTGTTGGGAAACATTGCTATGTTTACTCCTTTCTCCCTTGGGTTCCCAACCCTAGCAAAAACTCTGGAAAGTATGAATTTAATTTCCTAATTATTAAACATTGAATATAGTCTGACAAAGGCATGAAAGGCTTCATTTTCAAGATGTACAACCATAATTGTGTTATGCATGACGCATCCTCTTGTACATACTCTTAAACTTACATGAACAAAATTTAATGTTATAGTTATACAGCGGATGCAGAATCTAAAGTTATTAAATTGAAACCACACTGCAAGTTGGGACTTCAAACATCATTATCTATTTTATTTGTACTTACACACTGAAAACAATTTGAAAAGTGTTTTTTGAGGCCTTCAAGTGGTAATTTTGATTTTTGTTTCCCCAGATATACCCAGTACAACTACTAGTGAGCCACCTACTCCAGAACCAACACAACCTCCAAGTCAGTGGGATTGTAACTTTGAGGATGGTTGGTGTTCATGGTTCAATGAAGAGAATGGTGGTCTCAGTGGAGATGACCTTGACTGGACAAGACAACAGGGCAGTCAAGGTCGATCTAATACTGGTCCACCAGCTGATCATACACTAGGAACCAAAGATGGTTAGTATTTGGAAGAAAGTTTGGTATATTGATTTGTTTCAAATATTACTTAAAAATCTTTGTGTATAATATATACAGCTTTCTATAATTTGCTATCATATTATTTTTAAATGGGAAATGTTTCTTAATCATCCCAAAATGAAATTTGTGTTTTTATGCCCCAGAACACTTGTATGATCAATTTACTATTAGTTTATGCATACTTTAAATTACAACATCCCAGAATGAAGTTTGTATCTTTTTTTGTGTTAGGAGCAATTACTAAGTACAATGTATATTGCTGTTTGAATTCATAGATGATCATTTGAATATACCTTTATCTTCCCTAAGGTTGGTATGTGTATCTGGATTCCTTGACTATAACATTACCAATACCAATTTTTTCATCATATGCAAATCTGCAAAGTGCACCTGTACCAAGTCTGGCCGGAGGTAGATGTCTTACATTCTGGTATCACATGTATGGTCAACATGTAGACACTTTCTCTGTCAAATACCGTAGTGGCATTTTGAATACACTGAGTAAGTATTACTGTTACTGTAAATATATCATTTAAACTTTTTGTAATTACACAGATGTATTATGCCATATTTTGTAGTTTAGTGTCAAACTATACGTCTCGATACAAATTTCAATAAAAAGAATATTTCTGAATTAATGTTTTGTGCAGGTGATGCTGTCTGGATCCGTGATGGAACCCAAGGTCATGAATGGCAGTACGGCCAAGTTCACCTGGATGAAAACAATGAAATCAGTTATGTCTTCCAAGCCAATGCTAGTCAGTTATTTCAAGGTGACATTGCACTTGATGATATTAAAGTACTTGATGGAGATTGTCCACCTTTAGGTGAGTAAAGCAGCATGTGTTCTAAAGATTTCACTTCTGATGAATACAAACAGAATATAAAGATTATGGGATTCTATTGAGAGGATGAAGATGTGGTATTTGAGGTAATTTGTTTTCTTCTAGATTACTGTGACTTCGAGAGTGCAGATATTTGTGGCTATGTTGAGGATGACACTGGTGACTTTGACTGGATCCGTGGAAGTGGTAACTCTGAAGAACATACAGATGGAACAGGACCAGACTTTGATCACACATACGGCACTGAGTGGGGTAAGACCAGCTTTAAATATGCAACAAAAGCATTTTGATTTACATGTGCTATGCCAAATTGTGATTTAAATGGAAATTGCCTTACAGTTGTGGGTGTTCCAGTGGACTCCAAAGCCTTGGACTTAGCAAGGGTCCACTCTATTCCATCTATGTTGATTTTTGATAGTGATACTTGATGATACAAAACAACATCCATGTATACTATCTTCAAATAAAGTTATCAGAAAAGACTAGTCTAAGAGTTTATGTGTTTATCCTATTTTGCTGAAAGATACACTGGTCTACCCTTCCAGTATGTAAATGGCATGTACTTCTTTTTTATTTATTTTTTGTTCTTTTGTAAGTAAACAATATTTCCATTTATCCTTGCAAATGAAACACAATTCCTACCTATATTTACATCAAGTCTTTTACTCAATGATCTAAAAATCAATCTCGGTGATGTACAAATATTTTGGAAAAAAAACAACCATACAGGTGGAGCATCATCCTGTCCAGACTGTCTTTACTAAGTTCTACTGTAAATTATTTGTTTACTTGTGTCATCTTCTCATTTCTACATCTACCTGTCTTTTAATGTAGGCATTTCTGTAGGATTTGATGTAACCTTTATCTTACAGGTCACTACATGTATGCTGATGCTAGTAGTCAAATTGCTGGAGATAAGGCACGTCTGCTCAGTCCCTTGTATAGACCTGCACTGGTTAAATGTCTTCATTTCTGGTATCACATGCAAGGTAAATGTTTTATGTGGATTGATTGAATGATATGTAGTGATTAAATGATTTATATGGAATATCAATTATTGAAATAAGGATCATTGAAAATGAATGAAACTGAAAAGAAATTAATAAATAATTTAAAATTAAATGACTGTTTATCAATAATTACTTTCACATCTCATTGATTTACTCTGTCCTGTAATAAGCCATAGCCTATATTAGTTGTTAAAACATATTAAATACATCATGTGGGAGGAATTATCAGTTAAACTGTCATAGATTCATAGATTTATTCTGACTTTACGCCTAGCTGGCCTCTACTGTCAGCTCTGTGCTAACTTAATCATGAGGTTCCTGTGTACTACGTTGGATTCTAATATTCACTATTACCCTAATTTATATTTGTTACAGGTGACATTGTTGGTTCCCTAAACGTATACATCAAACAAGGCGATGTGCTAGGTAGTCCACTGTGGACGCAAACAGGGAATAAGGGGGAGTTCTGGCATGCAGGAACAGTGGATTACTCGTCAGGCATAGACCAATACAGTGTAGTGTTTGAAGCAGATATTGGTGCTAGTGCAGTTGGTGACATTGCTATAGATGATGTACAGATTATTGATCATGCTTGCCAATTAGATGGTAAGTAGTGATGATTAACTACATTTCAGTCTGATTGCTTCTCTGGTAGTTGTCACCTGACAGTCAGGTGACTACATTGTTTGTGTCACCTGACAGTAGATATATTATACATAGGTAGACTATGATAGGGGAAAGGTTATGATCAGCATTTCATTCTCGTATGTTGATGGATTCTGATCATGTTGCTCCCATGAATAAGGTCAACAGGTATTTGTCATTCTGATGAGGATCATTGACCAGGACAAATGTTGGAGTTCACTACTTCTTTACAAAAATGATCAAAATGAATATTTATGATATGAACTCTGTTTTTATTAGGAACATGTAATTTTGAGCGTAGTATGTGTACATGGACCAATTCACCCAGAGAAGATGAGTTTGATTGGGTACGATACAGTGGTAGTACATCTTTGTATGGTTTCCTTGATCTGAGTGGACCTTCATGGGATCATACTCTAGGCACAGAACATGGTAAGCTGAGAAGCGATAAATGTAACAACAGTCAAGTTTATATTCTGACTTGCAGATGGTGTTTTAAAATGTAAAAAGATGATAACACCAAACAAAGAAGATAGATTGGGAAAAATAAGGCCATTTCCATTTAGCTGATTTTGCAAAATATGACAAATTGATTACTGCTGCAAGAAAGAAGAAAAATTGTTTTAATGTGATGATTACTGTCAAAGCTGATGTTGAAAAATGTGACAAATAATGGTGTGTCATGCAATGATGATATGTGTTGTAGAGAATGTCATTAGTCACAAAATGATGTACAAGAACAATTGACATGCCATTAGATGTAATGTTGCACTATGGAATCAAATAACATTATGTCATTCTCCATAAACTATAACTTGCTAGAAATTTCACACTCTTTTGTCATGTAATCTCTACACAGGTTACTACATGTTACTGGATACTACCATAGGAGATGCTGAAGGCTATACTGCTATGCTGTACTCAGAGTCATTCCAACCTGGTCAACGATGTTTTGGATTCTGGTATCATATGTATGGAAATAATGTTGGAACTTTGGAGGTCGGTCAATATTTTATTTCATCAGAAAAATATTTTGGTGGTTAAAGTTTTTGTTAATTGGTAAATCATTGCAAGACAAAAGCCGAACTGTTCACCTTCTTCAGTCATATCATTGTAGTGCCATTCACCAATTACTCTACTATGCTCTTATACCTAATGTTAGTCTCTTTTCATCAAATTGTGTACAATGTGCACTGCATACTTTAATCATTGTAATAGGAACATGATGATTAATAAATTATGATAATATCTTGTTTTATATCAGGTTATCCTGCGTGAGGAGAAAGAAACAGGAAATGGTGAGAATCCAGACACTGTATTATGGCAACTAGAAGGAGACCAAGGAGATGTGTGGAGATTCCATGATGTAGCTATCTCCTCTGCTAGCTATTTTATTGTAAGTATCTGATCTTTGAAAATCTCCACTTGTACACGACATGGTCTATATAATATGAATATTTGAATAAAGGCACAGTGAGTAATAGGAAATGTATTTCAGGGCCATCTGTTATAGCTTTATTAAACAACTTATTTTCTCATCCTAGTCTGAGATGACCATTACAGATATTAGATCGGATCGCACACTGGCTTACAACCAACTTTATAGCTCTACCAAACACTTTAACATCGTAAACTATCAACTTTCTTATTCTTATATTTAGATTATCGTGAAAGGTACGGTAGGTGAAGGAATCCTAGGACAAGGTGATATTGCACTTGATGATACATTCACCATAGAGGGCGCATGTCCATCTCCTACACCACCACCTCCATTTGTGTGTGGTGATGGCACTGAGATTGGATTTCAACAAGTGTGTAATTGGGAAGAAGACTGTGATGATGGATCTGATGAAGTCAATTGTGGTAATTGAATGTTAAATCTTAGTTGAAGAAATTCAGGACAATTTGCTTACTTTAACTAGATAAATATCAAATACATAATGTATAAAGAGGACATTTGTAGACCTCATCTCTGCACCATTGTTTGAATGCATGATCAGATGAAATGAATTATGGTAAGAAAACGTAAACATGGGGAGTGTTGATGACTTCATTCAATTATAAGTCATCAGTTAATTATAAGTCAACTATATGAATGTGTGATAATCAGATAACTTGAACAGAGTTTTTATAAGAATTCATTGTAGATTAGCTATTCATTGAAGAGAAGTGTATTTTAGGATTCTGGTTAACTACAAAATTTGAAATGTTTATCACAACTGAACAGAGAGTTTCAGTAGGGTCCATGAGTCAGTGGTTGGATAGGTGGTTGGATGGGTGTGTGTGTGTGTGGATTGATAGATGGAAGGAAGGCACAGTAATGGCTGATTCTCACACATGCGTATAGTGTTGTCAACAGCCTGCCGTACCAATTATCTCTGTAATTTTTTCATCAGGTGAATGTACATTTGAAGATGACCAATGTGGATATGAAGATCTAAGTCGTGATTCAGTGTACACCTGGGTGAGAGATCGCAATGGTACAGAAACATCACAAACAGGTCCTCAATATGACCATACTAGAGGTGATGAGTATGGTGAGTTGAAATAAAACATTACTGTATATAGATCTAAGTCGTGATTCAGTGTACACCTGGGTGAGAGATCGCAATGGTACAGAAACATCACAAACAGGTCCTCAATATGACCATACTAGAGGTGATGAGTATGGTAAGTTGGAATGAAAACGAAGTGTTCTCCCATAGAATTTTTTTCACAGTAGGGCTCAGAGACAAATGACTTTCTTTCAGTGTGACTAGAATTATGGGGACATGTTGACTCCTACATATGTCACATTTTGCTCAATTTCATTTCATTTTTTTTTAAGATTTGACAATGTTATTTTCATTCAATCCATGACATATCTATATATGCTATGTGTTTTGTTCCTATAGGCTACTATATGGCAGTTGAAGCACAGGATGGTAATGCACTGAGCAGAGCTGCACTTCAAAGTCCTTTGTTGAAAGAAACTGGTGCTCACTGTGAGATAGAATTCTGGTACCACATGTATGGAGAAAGTAAGAATGTTTTCTTGTACTAGGGTACTGAAACTACACACCCAGCCTTGTACAACTCAGTGATGTCTTCTAAAATAAATAAATATTATCAGATATACAGGGTATTGGCATATCTCAATCTGTACATAACTATTGTCTGTGACTTTGTGTTTGACACTGTGCAATCACATCTCTGCAGCAGTATATGAGCAAGGGTCTGTTTCCACTGTGTGCATCTTTCCAATATGAATTATTCTATAACTTTATAAGCTGTATTAAAATGCAAGAAGAGTCAACATGTAAAACAGCATTAAATTATTAATTCCTTTGATACCATTATTGTCTGGAGGCAACCACATCAGTTAGAAACTTCAAACCAATATCTTTCTTTTGGTGGTGTTTTGAGACAACATTTGTCTGGTTATGTTTATAATGGCAACAATTAGATACAGAATCAAATTATATTGAAAGCAGTATATGAAGAATGTGAATACCATACAGAATGAATCACCCACTTGTGGCCAATATAGAATTCCTGTTTCTTAACTGTAGTATACATACTTATCCATGTTAATGTATTCATTTGATCTACAGACATTGGTTTCTTAAATGTTCACATCGCTAGAAGCGGTGTCTTGTCTCGTTTCTGGCATCTCCAAGGAAACCAAGGAGATGAATGGAGGAGAGGAGTGGTTGGACTTGGACGAGTCAATACCGATTTCTTGGTGAGGATGTTTACTACAATTATAGAACAACTTGTTACTTTATTGAATAGATAAAGTCAAAATAACTTACCTTGCTAAAATCAAGTTTACAATTATAACTTTCCTCCTTATTATTATCATTTTGCTATAATGCCCTCTATTTGGTGAATACCTCTATTGGTCATGTGACACTACATATGTGTAGATTTTTGTAGTCTTGGTTTCCCAGACTCACCACTGGAGGCTCCATTTCTGAATGCCCATGAAGAACCTTGGAAATCAGTTTCTCATCAGTGTACATTGTAGTCCAGGACTAAACAACAATGACAATTTTCAAAAGTGTTATTGCATGACCTCTGAAAAATGTTACACAAGTGTTGAAAATTATCTGAATTATTTGTCACCCAATCAGTAGCCATGATCACAGACAGCAGTCATTCTCAGCTGCAAAGAATTAGTAAAAAACAAGTAGTAATAACTGGTACCTGATTGTATTCTTACAGATAAGGTTTGATGCATCAAGGAGCTTTGATAGGTATGGTGATATTGCTATTGATGATGTAGAGATGATCAATTGTCAAATGCCAGGTTAGTATTTCCCCCCCTCCCCCAATATTTTGTCAAATGCCAGGTTATTATCCATCCTTCCAATTATTTTGTCAAATGCTAGGTTAGTATCCCCCTTCTACCCATATTAATTAGATGTATATGGTGATATTGCTGTTCATGATGTTTGAATTAGCACAAACCCTAGTACACCACACTTTACATACTAAGGTGCAGACTAAAACTATTGTGGCAACATGTTGATACAACAGTAATAAGATATTGAATGGATGTTGGTTTAATGTTTACACTATGGTGAATCGCACAACAGAAGAACTGCCATCACCCACTTGTGTAATCTACCACATTGAAGAACAATATATTCAGTTTGCGTCTATCTGTAAGCCCAAGGCTGGATTACCAGACTTAGTGTCATTTTTAAGACCGGTATGATATATACATGTAGTGATCAATTGTGACATGGTAAGCTGACTTGTGCATGATAAGATGTCATAAATCTCCTTGATGATGGTGATGTTAACAATGTATGGTATTTAAAGGTATCACGCAAGACAAAGTATAAACTGATATTTTGGTTTGATCATTGTAGAAATAAAGGAGCAATGTGATATAGATGAAATTCAATGTGACCGTGGAAGCTGTGTACAACAGTATCAGATTTGTGATGGAACAGATGATTGTGGTGATGCATCAGATGAATCCCCTGAAGCTTGTGGTATGTAACCTTGGGTTTTTGCTCTTGTATCCTGAGGCTCTTACATGTATCCTGAAGCTCTTAATACATGTACTTTGAAATGCTTTGAGTATTAAAACTAATATCCAGTAATTCTGAACATCAAATCTTAGGGTCACTGCAATTGCTTTTTAGTGTACATCACAGATATACTTGATGTAGACACTCGGCATTGTGAGATTTGTACCTGACTTCATCTTCAGTGCCTGTAATCCAGCAATTCTACATGAGGGTGTTTCATTGTTGATTAAGGGAATGTATTTTAGTGGTTTTAACTTGATAATAAATTTAAATGATAAACAGTTTTCTGTAACAGTGACATCTGGACTACATTTCATTTTGTAGATGGGTATTCTGGGTGTTTCTTTGAGAACCTTTCTGTCAATGATGGATGGTGTCAACTACAACGTATCTATTATAATGCTAATCCACCTCAACCAGACTCACACTTGGCAACATTTGATTGGTGGTTAGAGAATGGAGAACAAGGACTGATTGGTTCATTTACTGGGCCAGGACGTGATCATACAACGGGTACTGCCATTGGTCATTATGTGTATGCAGACAGTCGTATTCCACGTAGAGCTGGAGATGTGGCATTGTTTAGGAGTCAAAATTATGTACCTGTAACCAATACAGACTGCCATGTAAGCTATTCACATGTTTCTTTCAACTTACGACATATGGTATCAATTTTAAATTTTGCTACATGCAGCTTTTTGTGACAGCTCTGGTACTCATAGCCCACAAGATAAAAGTGACAAACTCACAAACTCTTAGACTATTAGATCATTGTTCAGCTTCACATTATCAAAACATTAACTTTGTTGAAGTTTGTTCTTGCCCATCCTAATAGCACATTCACCAAATATTACTTGTGAGTCATATTTACACCTTTTCCAAGTGACATGCAGGCTTTGTAAAGTTTGCTTGTTTCTACTGTTAGACATGTATTACCAATTTTAATAAATTTCTGTTCTTTACTTTGCAGTTGAGATTCTATTATCATATGATGGGACAAGCTATGGGAACATTAAACATCTATGTACGTACTTATGAAGGAACTATAGATGAAAATGACCTTGTATGGACTAGAAGTGGTAACCATGGTGATATGTGGATCAGAGAGGAAATTGTGATTGACCAGGAATCAGAAAATTGGCAGGTATGGCAAGAGATGCAAAAGCTTTGTATAGTATAGTATGTCAGATAGCTGAGAGTATATGCCATAGATTTTATAGGGTATGGCATAATTGCATAGCTTTGATGTGTAGCAATAATTTAACTGTGTGGTATTATGAGTATGTTTACATGATTTGAAGTATAAAGACCCCATAAAAAATCATGGGTGTATAGTTTGGTTTCAAATTGGTATTTGATAAAAGACGGCAATACTCCAATCACAACAGAAGTCCTTGATTGGAAAATGTGTCTTGTAAAGTAAATCTATACTTTGGAGAATCTGCATGCACTTGCTAGACATTAATACATTTACATGGATGTCTTAAGTCAAATGTTAGTAGTACTCAATCAATCAATCACATAATCAGTTGGTATATATACTTGTATACACTGGAAACTCTTACAATACTACTTATTTATTTGATATCTAGATCCTATTTGAGGCCATTGTTGGATCTGGTCTCAGAGGATACATTGCCCTTGATGACATCACATTTACACCTGACTGTGTGGTAACCACTGAACCACTACCAGTATATATAGCACCAACACCCACACCAACTCCATGTGATCCAGACTTCTACTGTGACAATGGTGTCTGTGTGGATATGTCTAAAGTTTGTGATTTCTATGATGACTGTGGAGACAACTCAGATGAAGCAGTCTGTGGTATGTATTCTTTACATGTCAACTTTTGTGTTACAGACAGCTTTATATTGTATGTACAGAAATTAACAAAACTTTATTTTTCTTTTGAAAAGGTACATGTGACTTTGAAGATGGCCAGTGTGGTTGGTTTGATAACAGCAATGGTGTCTACAGATGGGAACACTTCCAAGCTGGAAGCTCAGGGTCTATTTATGCCCCAATCACTGATGCAGCTGGTAGAGATGAAGGTAGGATTGCTCAGAGTCGATTTATGCTGCAGTCACTGATGCAGCTGGTAGAGATGAAGGTAGGAAAGCCCAGAGTCGATTTATGCCGCAGTCACTGATGCAGCTGGTAGAGATGAAGGTAGAATAGCTCAGAGTCTATTTATGTTGCAGTCACTGATGTACTTAGTAGAGATGAAAATAGGACTTTAAAAGTTAACTATATTTCATTTATCAATCTTGTTACCATGACTCATGATTTTACTCATATCATCTACAATTATAGGTGGTTTCTACATTTGAACTTTCTTGATGTCTTTACTTTAGGTCACTACATGTTGGTTGAAAGTGAGAACTCTGTTTTCTATCTGGGTGCATTCTTGGAATCTCCAGTACTTGGAGCTATGGGTTCTGCCTGTGAGATGGATTTCTGGTATCATTTACACGGAGACGATACTGGATCCATATTTGTGTATCTACAAAATGGAACAACATTTCAAGACCTTGCATTGTTGTTTACTGTGACTGGTGACCAAGGCAATCAATGGCACCAAGCTAGGATAATGCTAGGTGGACACAGTGCAGGTTACAGGGTTGGTATATTACATAATGCTAGGTGGACACAGTGCAGGTTACAGGGTATAACACAATTGGCATACCCCAGGTTATTGCACATTGTCTAAATAATAAACATATCGTTAGCTGAGAACTAGAATTTAATCAATGCATACAACATAATTTTGGTAAACTGAAAGCTTTAACTCCAAACTGTCAGTTTTGTTCACTGTGTGATAGATAGTGCTGTTAAGCAATTATGATCACATCACATATAGTATAGACAGTTTAGCAAGTTTAAGATACACTTCACATGTCAGTGAACAACCAGCTATCACCTTGCTCATGTGAACATTTCTATTATTTAAAGTAGATATTTTTTTTAATTTGTGATGTAAAAGATATAAATAATATATAATTTCAGATTGATATTGAGTCATACCCTGTACTTGGTACTATTACTGGTGATGCCAATGATGCTGCAGTAGATGAGATTGAATTTATCAACTGTCATCCAGGGGATATTCCACCTCATGCTTACGGTAATGTACTATTGTCTGTAATGAACATATTCCATTGTTCAGCAATATCATTTGTTCTGTAGTCAAAATGAAAACCATAGTTATAGCTGTAATGTTTTGCTACTTTATTTTATTCTGTGAAGTTTACACCAGACTTTATCTGTAACATGTTTGTGACAATAATCTGTACAGTCTTGATAAAGGTTTTTGCAGACTGAGATTGTAGAGCAGAAGGGCCTGACTTTTTCGGGGCAATAAACTGTAGGCTTTGTGGTATGCACAGTGGAGCATTAAACTGGCATGGAAATATTATTTGAAGCACATAGTCACATGAATTAGTAGTGAAACATTATTTTATGCACCAAAAACATAGAGATATTGAGACAAAACTCAAAGCCAGATCACTGAGCAAACGGATATTTACAAGCATACCACTTGCCATTTTTAGGCAAAGTGTGCCAGGACATGATGCAGAAAATGATTACGTGAGTTTGATGTGCATGCTGTACATTGAGTTACATTGGAAGTTATACTGAGTATATGATAAAATCTGTTATATTTCAATTAAAAACAAATTTTGTATTGTATTCTGCTCTACTACAGAGTTGACATGTGATTTTGAAGATGGTTGGTGTGGATGGATGCAGGCTCCAGCTTCAACAGATGAATTTGACTGGTATCTAGGTCCAGCTGGTGTTGCATCAGTAGAAACTGGTCCAGGTTATGATCATACAAACTTTGATGGTAGGTTCACCTCTGTCATTTTCATTATTTTGACAAACAATGTGATTGAGTTGTGAAACTCACATGTATTACTTTAGTTGTATTTGTAATATTGTGTTATTCAAAAAGGTAGGTTATTTCTGGAAATGTCTTACATGTTTGAGTTTACTTTTAATTATAGGTTCATACATCTTCATCAATACATCTGAAGCCAATGAAGGAGAGACAGCCAGACTAACCACTTACCCACAAACTGATACCAGTGGTGAAGATTACTGTGTTAAGTTTTGGTATCACATGTATGGTCCACAAATCTACAGACTGAATATGTACACACAACGTTTAGGATTTCCAGAACTGATGAGATGGACAAGATTCTATGACCAAGGAAATATGTGGAGAGAAGCACATAGAACATTTAACTTTGAGGGACAGTGGCAGGTAATAGGAAGATAAGCCAAGACCAGTTTACTGTGAATGGGTATCTGTTAATCTATAAACGTACCAAAATTTACTGAGATAAATTTTAATTTCCTCTAAATAATTCTTTGCTAATGTATCATGAGAATATTGCCTTTTCTTTATTGATGAGTCACTGTAAACTTTTGTACAACTTTTGTACAAATGTATTACTGGACTTAATAAGAAGTCTCTGAGTTTTAACAATTTATCAAATCTCCTTCAGATTCATTTTGAAGCTGTTATGGGTCATCCTAATGGTGGAACTGTTGCCATTGACGATATTGAAGTCACTGAAGGAGAATGTGATAGAGAGCAAGGTAATCTTTAAATTCCCCCTCTTGCCCCACCCCTGTTAATTATTGAATGTACTACATCTAAGACCATGATATATACTGTATACAAATGTAGATAGTAAATGAATCATCATCAATGTATGATATACTTCCTAGATACTAGAGGCATAATGCTAGGTGTATTTTTGAGTTTGAAATATAGATGGAAAATCCTGCTCTGACTTTGATTATATACATTCTGTACATTTCAAATATTATACACATAGAAGATGATGATGATAGATCTGATAGTCATTATACTAACTTTGTCAGAATACAGTACATGATACCTGAGTCTGTAATTCTGTCAACTAAATTTTAACATTACAATTCAAGCTATCTTTAACTGTCTGTACTCTGGTCTCTATCATGTCAACTTTGTAGATATTTTATCATGGATTGTCTATCTATTGTGTTTTTGATAGTTGAGTGTGACTTTGAGATTGATTTCTGTTACTGGACACAAGAAGAGGACGATGATTTTGACTGGTGGCGTGGTAGTGATGGATCACCCTCTAGGGGTACTGGACCAGAGTATGATCACACCACAGGCACAGCTGATGGTCAGTAAAAATACATGAAGTATATATATAATATACCATCAGATTTTCTTTTCAAAAAAAAGGGGAGGGGGAATGAGGGAAATGCATTCAGACAGATAAGTCTAGGTGGAGTTCATTTTTAGCATGCAAACCGTTTCAAGATACCTTTCACTCTCGTTGATAAAACTATTCAGAAACCAATAACAAACTGCACATTCTGCACTGAGATAGCAAGATCATAATTTCTTGCTACATTTTGTCTGTTATGAAATAGATCATTTAAGTGTACTGCAACAAGTCAGACATGCAGGCACACAATATTTTGATGTCTGTATGATGAATGTATGGAAATCTTATTTCCTATTGTGTAGGAACATTTGCCTTCATTGAGACGTCATCCATCCTACCATTCCCGGGAAGAGAGGGTGAGAAAGCTATCATAGACAGTATGGTTATACCAGGTGGTAGTACTGACTGCTTTCAATTCTGGTATCACATGTATGGTGTAGATATTGGTCAACTCAATATTTATATCAAAGATGTGCAGAGTGGTCAACGTGGCAGTGTAATATGGTCAAGACAATGTAAGTATATTGTGTATTCAATACAGTATGGATGATGTTCATGTTCTGCATAACTCCAGCATGCACATATGGTAGTGGTGAGACCGCTTGAATTTCATTGTGTTTTGGATAAAATTAATAATTTTCTCATTTTCAGATGACCAAGGAAACCGATGGCACTTTGCACAAATCACTGTGTATTCCCCTCAAGATTATCAAATATCCATTGAAGGTGTTTGTGGACCTGACTCCAAGGGTGATATTGCCATTGATGATGTGATCTTTATACAAGGAACATGTCCAGATGAAGGTAGGATATGTCTATGAATCAATTATTATGTAGATGACAAATACACACATACATGGACACATACACACACGCATGCACACACACACATGCCCCCCCCCCCACACACACACACACAATACATACAAAAAAACCCACACATTTATACCCATGCACAGAGGCACACACATACATGTATGTACAGTCATGTAGAGGATAAATACACATACACATCCATAGCACTCAAACACATACATGTACATATCATTACGCATGCACAGACAGAAAGACACACTTGCCCATATATATGTATTGCACACAGACAGGCATAAATGAATGTACACCAAACCTAACCAGAGATGATTTTATCGATATGCATACACACACATCCAAGTGTGCTGGATATTGCAAGTGAAGAGAACTTAAATGTGAAATTTGTGTTCCAGTAAACCAAATAAACAAATATTAAGTTTGATTGTGTAGATAAAATATTATCACATCTTAATCATGTCCAGCTTCCATTCATGTTTTCCAGTCATTCTTCAATTATATAAGATGGGGACAACTTGTGTATATTAAGTAAATTTGAAAGTTCATTGCTTGACATTTGACCTCTATTTATGCTGCTACCAATTAGGCCACTGTGACTTTGAAACTAACCTGTGTGGATGGCAGAATGTACCTGACACCATAGATGACTTTGATTGGATGTGGAACAGTGGTGGACTACCCAGTGCCTTTACAGGACCTAGTACTGATCATACAACTGGTACTAGTGATGGTAAGTATGATGACATTCAAACTGTACCTTACCACTTACCAATTATAATATTCTAGATGGAGTGAAATATTGAATATTAATTGTTTAAAAGACAATTTAGAAAATTAAACTTACGATCAGAATCATAATTCGGATTTTGTAGACATTTTGAGCATTTTAATATAAATAGTTTGTTGCCAAGTTACCACATACTGTGACCACTGATATTTATTATTTTGTCTATATAGGATGGTATGTATTTGTTCCAACAATTCAGTCTGCAGAGTTTGGTACCAGAGGTGATTTAGTCAGTGAACACTTTGAACCACAACAGTCATGTCTTGAATTTTATTACTACATGGAAGGTCAAGGTGAGTACATCCTCAATTATCAACACTTTGAACAACAGACCGATGTGTTCACTGTCTTAATTTTACAATTGCTTACATGGAAAGTACATTGTAGATTTAAATAACTGCAAATAAATGAAAGTGGAAAGTCCCCAAAAAGGAATTAAATCTTCATTTCTGTAACCATTTTTTATTTCACCATCAGATGACAAGGAACTACTGATTTATCAGATAGAGAGTGAGAATCCTGACAGTAGAGAGTTGATATTCAGTAGATCTGGTAACCAAGGACAAACTTGGATTCAAGGACAAGCTAACGTCTACAGTAGTGTTGAATTCCAGGTACAGGACATTTAGCTACACACACAAAGCTAAGACAAATACATCATGCAAATTAACTCTGTATCTACCTGGAAGTTTGTATCACTCTCCATCTCTGTTCAAGGATGGTTTAAGTACCCGGATGTATATAGTTTCCTTCACTCCTTGTTAAAGTGCCTAGTTTCAGTGTCTATAGGATTGTAACTTGTGTTTATGTCAACGGAATATCCTAGTGATTCACTGTGGATATGCTGGGAGACTTCTGATGTGCTGGAGCTGATATCTGAATTCTATTTTTAATATGCATCTATTATAGTTTGCCTGTTTGATGAAATATTTGAGGGCCTCGGTGGAAAGAAATATGTAAATTACTTTTAGTACTCTGACACTTATTGGAGATATTCATAATAATCAATATATACATGTATAGTTATGTCAAAAATAAATGAGTGCCAATTTTTTATTTCAGTTTGTATTTGAGGCACATGCCAATGATATTGGTGGATCTGATGATGTTGGTTATATAGCCTTAGACGATATTGCATTATTACCAGATCAGATTTGTCATGGTAGGTATATGTATACAAGAACACTTAGGGTTTTCTCTGTAGGGTTTGTTGCTCACATATTGTGCAGTCATAATGTCTAAGTACATTCCACATTTCATAATTGTTTTGCATGACTTGTTATAGTAATGCATGACACACTATTATAGGATAGTACAATGTATAGCTTTCAAGTAGTAGGACATATCATTCTATGAAATTATAGCTAAAAAGAGAAGAAATAAGATACAGGAGAAGGTAGGAAGATTATAAAAGCTCTTGTAATCAAGCCTTCAGTTTATTAATATTATAGATAGAGGCAAACTAAATCTATTGTTCTTCAACGTGGTAGATTACCCAAATGGGTGATAGCGGTTCCTCTGTTGTGTGATTCTAATCACCCTGTGATGAAGATAGTGTAAACATTGGAAGCCCTAAAACAGTACACTGCAAGTTAATGGAACACTGTCGATAAAAATCTATGAGTCCTTTCTACTGAGACTATAATTAAATGTTAAATTAAATTACATGCTTTTTGGGGGCCTTCAAGTGGTAATTTTGATTTTTGTTTCCTTCATACTATTATTTTAGATATACCCAGTACAACTACTAGTGAACCACCAACTCCAGGACCGACACCAGCTGAAAGTGAATGGGATTGTAACTTTGAGAATGGTTGGTGTTCATGGTTCAATGAAGAGAATGGTGGTCTCAGTGGAGATGACCTTGACTGGACAAGACAACAGGGCAGTCAAGGTCGATCTAATACCGGTCCACCTGCTGATCATACTCTAGGAACCAAAGATGGTAAGTATATGGAAGAAAGTTCTGAAAATTTGAAATATGGGTCTCTTTCAAATTTTACTTTAAAATCTTTGTGTGTATACATCACTCATAATTTGCTGTTGTGTTATTTTATGTTGTAAAGGAGAAATATGACTTCAATAATCATATCAAAATGAAATATATGTTTTTGTGTCCAGAACCCTTGATCAATTTATTGTTAGTTTATGCATATTTTTTATTGTAACATCTCAATGCAGTTTGTATGTTTTTTGTGTCAAGAGCAATTACTAAGCCTATTGCAGTGTGAATTCAAACATAGATGATCATTTGAATATACCTTTATCTTCACTAAAGGTTGGTACGTGTATCTGGATTCCTTGACTATAACATTACCAATACCAATTTTTTCATCATATGCAAATCTGCAAAGTGCACCTGTACCAAGTCTGGCCGGAGGTAGATGTCTTACATTCTGGTATCACATGTATGGTCAACATGTAGACACTTTCTCTGTCAAATACCGTAGTGGCCTTTTGAATACACTGAGTAAGTATTACAACTGTAACTGTAACTGTACATAATATGATTTAAACTTAGCATCAAACTGTATGTCACTATAAATCAGTGTAACATACAGTTACATAGGTTTTCATTAATTTTATCAATGTTCTATATTGATTAAAACTTAATAAATTTTACAAAATGAATATTCATGATTTTGATTTATATATTATATTTCTACTAACAGAGCCAAAATTAAGGTAATTATTCCATCCAACATTAGCTTATGATTATTTTTAAAGTCTTAAGAATATTATCTTTCAAGTTTTTTATCATTCAATGAATTGAGGAGATTTTGAAACTTCTTGAGATATAGCTGAGTGATCCTGTTTCAAAGAGAACAGAAGTTACACAAATAGCAGTATTGACATCAAGTTCATGCGTTGTGTTCCTATCGGGATATCTGAAAGAACACAACGTCATTGGTGGTGGTATGACCAGATTCACTTGGATGAAAATAACAAAACATAGCATTATGAAATGTAATACACATTTGTTGTTGAGATGAATTTATCTGGCTCCAGTATGCCAAGGGCCAAGTTCATTTCAATGAAAATAACATTTATGAATATTAATTTGTTGTTCAGGTGATGCTGTCTGGATCCGTGATGGAACCCAAGGTCATGAATGGCAGTATGGCCAAGTTCACCTTGATGAAAACAATGAAATCAGTTATGTCTTCCAAGCCAATGCTAGTCAGTTATTTCAAGGTGACATTGCACTTGATGATATTAAAGTACTTGATGGAGATTGTCCACCTTTAGGTGAGTAAAGCAACTTTTGTTCATCTCTTTACAAGCAATGGAGACATGATAGTTGAATGGTTAGAGTGGCTGGCTCAGGATCTGCAAATTGCTTGCTCAATCCTAGTCACTGCCATGTGGTTTTGAGTGGCGAAAAGTCCTTGGGCAATATTTGAACCACACATGATTACTCATGAGTCAACCCAGCTGTATAATGTGGGACCTCAGTCCTGGTAGGATAGATGTTGTTATGTGAGTGCTTTAAATGTATGCACTAATACATTCACTGTAATTGATTGTATACTTCCCAGGAGGAACTATAGATCTGTGCCAGGGATAATCATTGTAAAGTGCTCTGAGCACAGTCTCAAAAAGTGCTACATTATTATTCTCACACATGTGGTTTGGTCAATACATAATAGTTAATACATTAGAAATTAAGAGATAAGGCATGTTGGCCCTTGTTTAGCACAATCCATAATTTGACTAGATTGCACTTCTAATGATTACATTCTGAATATAGGATTCTTTAGAGAGGGTAAAGATGTGGTATTTGAGATACATATAATTTGTTTCTTCTAGATTACTGTGACTTTGAGAGTGGAGATATTTGTGGCTATGTTGAGGATGACACTGATGACTTTGACTGGATCCGTGGAAGTGGTAACTCTGAAGAACATACAGATGGAACAGGACCAGACTTTGATCACACATATGGCACTGAATGGGGTAAGACCAGCTTTAAATATGTAACACCAGTATTTTGATTTATATGTACTATGCCAATTGTGATCATGGGAAATTGCCATACAGTTGTGGGTGTTCCAATGGATCCCAAAGCCTGGGACTTTGATAGCAAGGGTACATGTCCACTATATTCCATGAGTATTTCATGATATTTGATGATACAATATAACATAACTATCTTCAAAGAATGTTATCTCGTCAGAACAGACTAGATTTTACCCAGTTTATCCTATTTCGCTGAAACATACACTGGTGTACTCTTCCAATACCTAAATGGCATTGCACTTCTTTCTTGGAAAGTCATATCAAAGCGTCTCATTTGATTCCCATTTACTGTTCCAAAGTAACTATATTGTACTGTCCTATTGATTGTTGGAACCATGAACAATATATTCTCTAATTTAAAATTTTAGCAGCATTTGCTGCTAAGTTTTAAATTTTAGGAACATTTTGCTCCCAAATGTAAAATTCAGGAGCAAATTGATCCTTGCTAAAGGAGTTAACTGAACAACCATACAGGTGGAGCTTCATCCTGTCCAGACTGTCTTTACCAAGTTCTACTGTAAATTATTTGTTTACTTGTGTCATCTTCTCATTTGTACATCTATCTTTATTTTAATGTAGACATTTCTGTAGGATTTGATGTAACCTTTATCTTACAGGTCACTACATGTATGCTGATGCTAGTAGTCAGATTGCTGGAGATAAGGCACGTCTACTCAGTCCCTTGTATAGACCTGCACTGGTTAAATGTCTTCATTTCTGGTATCACATGCAAGGTAAATGTTTTATGTGGATTGATTGAATGATATGTAAGTAATTAAATGATTTATATGGAATATGTAATGTATATGTAAAAAATTATTGAAATATAAAGGATTACTGAAAATGGATGAAACAGTGACAAGAGATGAATCAATAATTTAAAATTAAAATGAAGATTTATTGATAATTTATTTCACATGTCATTGATTCACTCTGTCCTGTAATAAGCCATAGCCTATATTAGTTGTTAAAACATATTAAATACATCATATGATAGAAAATGACAAAAGTTAATAAGATAAACTGATGAATTGCATTGGATGTGCTCAGACTATGTCAACCTTTCTTTGGGACTCCTATCAAACCATCATTCATTTGTAATCTTTGAAAGTTATATTTTAGATTATACAAGTTTCACAATTTGAAATATTTCAAATTCTCCCATGTGTATCCATACAAATCAAATTTGTGTAAATTTTTGAAAATGAATGAGAGAAAATAGCCATAAAGCACAAAGCCTCAGGGAATATCACTTCATTAGACTCCCATATTCACTGTAATTTATATTTGTTACAGGCGACATTGTTGGTTCCCTAAACGTATACATCAAACAAGGCGATGTGCTAGGTAGTCCACTGTGGACACAAACAGGGAATACTGGGGAGTTCTGGCATGCAGGAACAGTGGATTACTCATCAGGCATAGATCAATACAGTGTAGTGTTTGAAGCAGATATTGGTGCTAGTGCAGTTGGTGACATTGCTATAGATGATGTACAGATTATTGATCATGCTTGCCAATTAGATGGTAAGTTGTTATATAGTGATTGACCACAGTTCTGTCAGATTACATTTCTGTTAGGTGTCACCTGACAGTCAGGTGACTACATTGTTTTGTGTCATGTGACAGTAGATATATTATACATGTACATATGATAGGGTAAAGGTTATGATCAACATTCCATTCCAGTAGGTTGATGGCTTGTTATTACATTTATATTGCTCCCATGATTATAAGGTCAACTGCAACTAGAGAATTTGTCATTCTGATGATACCGCCACCCAGTGGTTAACTGCAACTAGAGAATTTGTCATTCTGATGAAGATTATTGACAAATTGAAAGTTCACAGCTTCTTTACAAAGTTGAACAGCTTGTGTGTTGTATCATTGTAAGACATTGATAATGATCAAGATGAATATTTGTGATGTGAACTCTGTTTTTATCAGGAACATGTAATTTTGAGCGTAGTATGTGTACATGGACCAATTCACCCAGAGAAGATGAGTTTGATTGGGTACGATACAGTGGTAGCACATCTTTGTATGGTTTCCTTGATCTAAGTGGACCTTCATGGGATCATACTCTAGGCACAGAACATGGTAAGCTTATAGAGGCAATAAATCTAACAACAATTAAGTTATTCTGACATGCAGATTAACTTTGAAATTCCAAAATATGATAACAGCAAAGAAGATAGATTGGGAAAAATAAGGCCTTTTCCTTATAGCTGATTTTGCAAAATATGATAAATTGATTAGAGCTACAATAAAATGTATCAAAGAAGAAAAGAAAGTGGAAAACTTGCTTTAATGTGACGATTACTGTCAAAGTTGTTGATGTTGAAAAATTTGACAAGTAATGGTATGTCATGCAATGATCATATGTATGGTAAAGAACACTATGGTAGTTACAAACTAATGTACACAAACAATTGAAATGCCATGAGATGTAATGTTTCGCTAAGGAATCAAATAACATTGTCATTCTCAGAAATTTCACTCACTCTTTTGTCCTGTTATTCCTACCCTACACAGGTTACTACATGTTACTAGATACTACCATAGGAGATGCTGAAGGCTATACTGCTATGCTGTACTCAGAGTCATTCCAACCTGGTCAACGATGTTTTGGATTCTGGTATCATATGTATGGAAATAATGTTGGAACTTTGGAGGTCAGTCAGTATTTTATTTCATCAGCTAAATATTTTGCTGCTGAAAGTTTTTTATTGATGGGTAAATCATTGCAAGACAAAATCCAAGCTGTTCACTTTCATCACTCATATCATTCTTAGTACCTTTCTCCAATTACTCTACTGTGCTCTCATACCTAATGTTTTACACCGGTATTATGTACAATATAAACATACAACCACAGGGAGAAGCAAGCGTGTAACTGATTGATTGATTGATCGATTGATCGATTGATGTATTGATTGGTTGATTGATTGATTGATTGATTGATTGATTGATTGATTGAATGAATGAATTATTGGAGGATTGATTTTTGTTTTGTGGTGAAATAAAACTTATTTTGTGTGTGATATTGACCAAAATTGATATTTGTGATGATATAAAGATTTTTCCTTCTTTCCGTAGCTACTTTTCTCTCTTTCAGCTCTATATAATTCTCTCTTTATTGACTAAATAAAGACATCTTGTCCATTCTTCTCCTCTTATCTAAATTAAAACACCCCTAATCTCATAATTACCAGGGGATACTGTAGATTACAGCCACAATTTGATTTATCTCTTAATCTGCTGGGTTATTATCACACCAAACAAACACTCAGTGATGTGCAAACTAATATAAAAAAAGAGCTCACTTTTACCTTTTGATTGTTCATGCTATAACTGGTAGTCTCTTTTCATCAAATTGTGTACAATGTACACTGCATACTTTAATCATTGTAATAGGAACATGATGATTAATACATTATGATAATTTCTTGTTTTATATCAGGTTATCCTGCGTGAGGAGAAAGAAACAGGAAATGGTGAGAATCCAGACACTGTATTATGGCAACTAGAAGGAAACCAAGGAGATGTGTGGAGATTCCATGATGTAGCTATCTCCTCTGCTAGCTATTTCATTGTAAGTATCTGATCTTTGAAAATCTCCACTTGTATACAACATGGTCTATAGTGTATGTACTTTATCATGAATATTTGAATAAGGTGAGTGAGTAATACAAGAGTAGGAAATTTCTTTCAGGACCAACTGTTATTATAGCTTTGATAAACAGCTTATTTTCTCATCCAAACTTTAATCCTACCCCGACATGACCATTACGGATATTAGATCGGATCGCATACTGGCTTACAACCAACTTTATAGCTCTACCAAACACTATAACATCGTAAACTGTCAACTTTCTTATTCTTATATTTAGATAATAGTGAAAGGTACTGTAGGTGAAGGAATTCTAGGACAGGGTGATATTGCACTTGATGATACATTCACCATAGAGGGCGCATGTCCATCTCCTACCCCACCACCTCCATTTGTGTGTGGTGATGGCACTGAGATTGGATATCAACAAGTGTGTAACTGGGAAGAAGACTGTGATGATGGATCTGATGAAGTCAATTGTGGTAAGAGCTTTGAATGGTAAATCTTAGTTGAAGAAATTCAGGACAATCTGTTTAAAATATAAATATCAAATACATAATGTATAAAGAGGACAATTGTAACCTCATCTCTACACCATTGAATGCATGATCAGGTGAAATGAATTATGGTAAGAAAAGCTGAGGAGTGTTGAGATGACATCAGTCAATTATAAGATATGTCCACTAAATGAACGTGTGATAATCATGTCAAGTCAGATAACTTTTTATGAAGTTTTTATGAAGAATTCATTGTAGACTAGCTATTCATTGGGTCAGTGTGTTTTAGGATTCTGCTTACTATTAACTGTAATATTTTGAATGTTTTATCACAACTGAACAGAGGTTCAGTCGAGTCAGTGAGTGATTGGTTGCATGGACGGAAGGAAGGAAGGAACAGTAATGGCCTCTGGTTTAAGTCACCTTAACACCTTCAGAACATTACAGTGTACCAACATAGACGAATAGATGAATTGTTCTGTCTGTTCATACAGTATGTCCAGTTAGGAATGAACACTGTGATTCTCATACATGCGTAGTGTTGTCAACAGCCTGCCATACCTATTATCTTTGTAATCTTTTCATCAGGTGAATGTACATTTGAAGATGACCAGTGTGGATATGAAGACCTAAGTCGTGATTCAGTGTACACCTGGGTGAGAGATCGCAATGGTACAGAGACATCACAAACAGGTCCACAGTATGACCATACTAGAGGTGATGAGTATGGTGAGTTGAAATAAAACATTGCTGTATATAGACCTAAGTCGTGATACAGTGTACACATGGGTGAGAGATCACGATGGTACAGAAACATCACAAACAGGGCTACAGTATGACCATACTAGAGGTGATGAGTATGGTAAGTTGGAATAATCACCATTAGTATTCTCCCATAGAATTGTTTTCACAGTAGGGCTGAGAGATGGGTGACTTTTTTTTTCAATTTATCATAAAAGCAGTTTGTGAGAATTAAGTTAGTGTATCATTGTATGATCTTCACGCATTTATTCTCAAATTGGAACCCTGTAGTTAGTGGCAGCCCCGTGAATCAATTGATCGGTAGGTTAAAAGGCTAATCAGCTTGACTTCTCACCTGCCAAGATTAACAAAAAGTACACATCAGAACAACACATTGAATCTACCAGTTGACAAGTTAGCTCAGCTGGTCAGAGAACTCCAACTAGAATTATGGGGACGTGTTGACTCCTACATATGTCATGTTTTCTCAAATTCATATCATTTTTTAGAAAACATTTGTGTTCATTCATCCCATGACATATCCATATATGCTATGTGTTTTGTTCCTATAGGCTACTATATGGCAGTTGAAGCACAGGATGGTAATGCTCTGAGCAGAGCTGCACTTCAAAGTCCTTTGTTGAAAGAAACTGGTGCTCACTGTGAGATAGAATTCTGGTACCACATGTATGGAGAAAGTAAGAATGTTTTCTGGTACTGAATCTACACACCCAGCCTTTTGCAACTCAGTGATGTCATAATCATTGAAATCACTGTACATAATACTATCGGTCCTGTCTGTGACTTTGTGTTTGACACTGTGCAATCACATCCCTGAGTAACTTATATGTCAATAACGATTGTATGTTCATGAGTTTAGAAGACAAATATCTTGATTGGCCTAAATACCTGTGGCTGTTGCTTTAGCGGGGATAGTCAACAAGACCCCAGTTATTGTGTCACAGCACCATATAGTTATCTGGTTTGGTATTGTTTTGTGACTATTCCTGCTCAGTGGCCATTGGTATGACAGAAAATCTCATGAGAAGTAGCCTGCATATGACAGGAATCAGAAAATTGCCACAAGTGAAATTTTGCTCTGCTGATTCCTCTAGTATACACCTTGCTTTAGATACCATTATTGTCTGGGGGCAACCTCATCATCTTCAAAACAGTATCTTTCTTTTAATGTTGTTGTGGTGTATGTCTTCAGTGAAGGCTTGTTTTCCTTCAAAATATGGTCTTTGTTTTATTGTTGTTCAGAGACAACATTTGTCTGGTTATGTTAATAGCATCAATTAGATACAGAATCAAATTATATTGAATGCAGTACATGTTGAAGAATGTGAATACCGTACAGAATGAATCACCCACATGTGGCCAATATAGAATTCCTTATTCTTAACTGTAGTATACATACTTATCCATGTTAATGTATTCATTTGATCTACAGACATTGGTTTCTTAAATGTTCATATCGCTAGAAGCGGTGTCTTGTCTCGTTTCTGGCATCTCCAAGGAAACCAAGGAGATGAATGGAGGAGAGGAGTGGTTGGACTTGGACGACTCAATTCTGTTTTCTTGGTGAGAATATTTACTGCTATAGAATAACTTGACTCTATTTAATAGATATACAAGTAGTCAAAATAACTTACCTTGCTAAAATCAAGTTTACAATTAATAACTTTCCACCTTATTATTATCATTTTGCTGTAGTACCCTCTATTCAGTGACTATCGCTTTATGGTCATGTGACATCACATGTTTGTAGATTGGTAGTCTTGGTTACCCAGACTCACCACTGGGGCTCCCTTTCTGAATATCCATGAAGAAGCTTGGTAGTGAGTTTCTCACAATTGTAGATTTTTCAAACAAGTAAAAATGTTATAATTGCATTTAATCTATTGCACACTTATTGAAAATAATTGGTATAATTGTAAAGATGGTCGCAGACAGCAGCCCTAGACTTTGTAAGAGTTAGCTGCAAAGAGTGAGTAAAAACATGTAGTGATTACCTGTATTTGTATGTGATTGTATTCATACAGATAAGGTTTGATGCATCAAGGAGCTTTGATAGGTATGGTGATGTTGCTATTGATGATGTAGAGATGATCAATTGTCAAATGCCAGGTTAGTATCCCCCTCAATATTTTGTCAAATGCCAGGTTAGCATCCCCTCTCCCTAATATTTTGTCATATTAATTTAATGTGTATAGTGATCTTGCTGTTGATGATGATTGATGAAATCATGCTGCTGTCAAATGCAAGATGAATATCGGCATTTTAATTAGCACAAACCCTAGTACGCCACATATTATTACATAAGTTGTGTTTTTCCTGTTGTCACTCTTTCATGCTAATCCTATTATACTGGTAGCCCATAGTATTTAAGACTGGTATGATGTAGTGATCAATTCTGACACTGTAAGTTGACTTGTGCATGATAAGATGTTATGAATTTCCTTGATTATGGAGATGGTAACAATTTAATAGTAATAACTGTATTTAAAAGTATCACACACACACACACACACACACACACACACACACACACACACACACACACACACACACACACACACACACACACACACACACACACACACACAAGAAGACAAGGTATAAAGTAATATTTTGTTTTGATCATTGTAGAAATAAAGGAGCAATGTGATATAGATGAAATTCAATGTGACCGTGGAAGCTGTGTACAACAGTATCAGATTTGTGATGGAACAGATGATTGTGGTGATGCATCAGATGAATCCCCTGAAGCTTGTGGTATGTAACCTGACATGTATACTGAGGCCCTTAATACTTTGAAATAAATTGAGTATTAAAACTGATATCCAGTAATTCTGAACATCAAATCTTACAATTGCTTTTTAGTGTACATCACAGCTGTACTTGATGTAGACACGTGGCATTGTGAGATTTGTACCTGACTTCATCTTCAGTGCCTGTAATCCAGCAGTTCTACATGAGGGTGTTTCATTGTTGATTAAAACTTAAGTGGTTTTAACTTGATAATGAAAGATATAAAGTTTTCTATGACAGTGACATCTGGACTACATTTCATTTTGTAGATGGGTATTCTGGATGTTTCTTTGAGAACCTTTCTGTCAATGATGGATGGTGTGAACTACAACGTATCTATTATAATGCTAATCCACCTCAACCAGACTCACACTTGGCAACATTTGATTGGTGGTTAGAGGATGGAGAACAAGGACTGATTGGTTCATTTACTGGGCCAGGACGTGATCATACAACGGGTACTGCCATTGGTCATTATGTGTATGCAGACAGTCGTATTCCACGCAGAGCTGGAGATGTGGCATTGTTTAGGAGTCAAAATTATGTACCTGTAACCAATACAGACTGCCATGTAAGCTATTCACATGTTTCTTTCAACTTAACACATATGGTATAAATTTTTAATTTTGCTACATGCAGCTTATTGTGACAGCTCTGGTACTCATAGCCAACAAGATAAAAGTGACAAACTCACAAACTCTTAGACTATTAGCTCATGATTTTTTGTTCAGCTTCACATTATCAAAACATTAACTTTGTTGAAGTTTGTTCTTGCCCATCCTAATAGCACATTCACCAAATATTGCTTGTGAGTCACATTGCACCTTTTCCAAGTGACATACAGGCTTTGTAAAAGTTTGCTTGTTTCTACTGTTATGCATGTTTTACCAATTTTAATAAATTTCCCTTCTTTAATTTAATTTGCAGTTGAGATTCTATTATCATATGATGGGACAAGCTATGGGAACATTAAACATCTATGTACGTACTTATGAAGGTACTATAGATGAAAATGACCTTGTATGGACAAGAAGTGGTAACCATGGTGATATGTGGATCAGAGAAGAAATTGTGATTGACCAGGCATCAGAAAATTGGCAGGTAAGTCAAGAGATGTAATAACTGTGTAATGTAGTATCGTGTCTTATAGCTCAAAGTATATGTAGCATAAATTGTAAGTTTTGGTGAAAAGTAGCTATGTCAACACTCGAATGGTGTTTTTGCTGAGTTGTCATAATGTTAGCAATAGACCCTGTATATCAGATAGGTGAGAGATAGTATATAAACTTAACATAGATTTTATAGGGTATGGCATAATTTCATAGCTTTGATGTGTAGCAATAGAGTGCATGATATCATAAGTATGTTTACATGATTTGATGTATAAAGACCTTATAAAAAACATGGGTGTATAGTTGGGTTGGGTATTTGATAAAAGCAGGCAGTAATAGATGACCAAGGAGATATGAGGGACAGAAGTCCTTGATTGGAAAATATGTGTCTTGTAAAAAAAATCTATTCTTTTGAGAATCTGCATGCACTTGCTTGATGTTAATACATGTACAAGGATGTATTAAGTCAAATGCTAGTACTCAATCAATCAATCACATAATCAGTTGGTATAGTGTAGTATACTTGTATACACTGGAAACTCTTACAATACTACATATTTATTTGATATCTAGATCCTATTTGAGGCCATTGTTGGATCTGGTCTCAGAGGATACATTGCCCTTGATGACATCACATTTACACCTGACTGTGTGGTAACCACTGAACCACTACCAGTATATATAGCACCAACACCCACACCAACTCCATGTGATCCAGACTTCTACTGTGATAATGGTGTCTGTGTGGATATGTCCAAAGTTTGTGATTTCTCTGACGACTGTGGAGACAACTCAGATGAAGCAGTCTGTGGTATGTGTTCTTTATATGTCAACTTTTATATTATAAATTGGTTAAAATTTTTTGTAAGAGAAGTAATTTGATAAAACCAGTGTATGTGTCTCTCCAGAGCCAAGTGAAAACTATGAGAAAGAAATTCTCAACATCAAGGCATTTATTCATGATCTAATACTGTTGATCATATTTTAACTGCATTTATGAACTTTTTCTTTTTCTTTTGAAAAGGTACATGTGACTTTGAAGATGGCCAGTGTGGTTGGTTTGATAACAGCAATGGTGTCTATAGATGGGAACATTTCCAAGCTGGAAGCTCAGGCTCTATTTATGCCCCAGTCACTGATGCAGCTGGTAGAGATGAAGGTATGATAGATCAAAGTCTCTTTAAGCTGCTGTCACTGATGCAGCTGGTAGCAATGAAGATATGATGGCTCAGAGTTTATTTATGTTGCAGTCACTGAGGCATCTGGTAGAGTTAGAGATGGAGGTAAAATAGTTCTGAGTCTATGTTGTAGTCACCTGTTTCTAAATTTTAACTTCCTTGATATCTTTACTTCAGGTCACTACATGTTGGTAGAAAGTGAGAACTCTGTTTTCTATCTTGGTGCATTCTTGGAATCTCCAGTACTTGGAGCTATGGGTTCTGCCTGTGAGATGGATTTCTGGTATCATTTACATGGACAGGACACTGGATCGATCTTTGTGTATCTGCAAAATGCAACAACGTTTCAAGACCTTGCCTTGTTGTTTACTGTGACTGGTGACCAAGGCAATCAATGGCACCAAGCTAGGATAATGCTAGGCGGACACAGTGCAGGTTACAGGGTTGGTATATAACATAATGCTAGGTGGACACAGTACAGGTTACAGGGTTGGTATATAACATAATGCTAGGTGGACACAGTTCAGGTTACAGGGTTGGTATATTACATAATGCTGGGTGGACACAGTACAGGTTACAGGGTTGGTATATAACATAATGCTAGGTGGACACAATGCAGGTTACAGGGTTGGTATATAACATAATGCTAGGTGGACACAATGCAGGTTACAGGGTTGGTATATAACATAATGCTAGGTGGACACAATGCAGGTTACAGGGTTGGTATATAACATAATGCTAGGTGGACACAGTACAGGTTACAGTGATATTATAATATGTAACTCACTTTTATAGCACATTGGATTCTCAGCCAATTTAAAATGCATATGTCAGTGTCAACCACATTTCTCCTCTTAAACGTCAAGTTGTCTAATAGTTAATTTTCTCAAATTAATTTGTGACATTCATTTGATTAAATCTGATAAATTTCAGATTGATATTGAGTCATACCCTGTACTTGGTACTATTACTGGTGATGCCAATGATGCTGCAATAGATGAGATTGAATTTATCAACTGTCATCCAGGGGATGTTCCACCTCATGCAGATGGTAGGCTTTTGATATGATATGGTTTAATGAATCAACATTTGTTTTGAGTGTGTATTTTTTGTAAGAGTAGCAATGTATTTTGAAACTACTGTCAACTGTTGTCTTTTGAACTAGTTTTAGAAGCTTTGATTGTTGTACTTTAACCGTAAATCATTCTATAAAATATCAGTCATGATAGACAAGGGTAATGATGACTACAATTGTCTAATTATGTGTGTATGTTATAGTACAATGAACCCAATCATAGGAACTATTCTATGTGTTTGATAGACTTGGTTGAACCATTCATGACAACTGTTCTATGCATTATGTTTGTTACAGAGTTGACATGTGATTTTGAAGATGGTTGGTGTGGATGGATGCAGGCTCCTGCTACGACAGATGAATTTGACTGGAATCGTGGAGGTGCTGGAACAGCATCTCCAGAGACTGGACCTGGATATGATCACACCTATTATAAGGGTTAGTTGGGATTATAGATAATAAGTTTTGAACTAAAGTTAACAAGTCAATTTGCTATAGAGAAGTAGCTTAAAGGAATAGAGTGTGAACTTTGAAAACAATACATAAAAAATGTGCTTATTAAATGTTTGGGGAATTAATTTTCCCCAAGTCTGAAAAATTTGCTAGAACAGTATATATAGTTACTTTGGAATGTAAACTAGAAGTGACTGTGATGTTTCAATCCATCTACTATGAACCTTGATCACGGAATTATTTATTTATCAATGTTAATGTCTCTCACTGTTGTGGTTACTTCGATAATCACTGTGTTCACTAGTAGCAAGCCATTAACATGTGCTAAGTGTTATACATACATAGCAAGCCATTAACATATGCCAGTGTTATTCATACATAGCAAACCATTAAACATATACCAGTTTCATACATGCATGCATAGCAAAGGAGCATCCACAACAGTGACTCTTCTGAATCAGTTTAATTTGATTTTCTACCTGAACCGGAGTGTACTCAATGACATTAAAATGACATCATTTAGTGTACAAATAATACTGTTTAACACCCCCTCATCCTTCTCAGTCGTAGTTTTATAGATGTAATGTCAAAATAAGGTGAGCTCATTAAGTACATATTCACAATTAGCAAATATCTAAGAACAATCGCAATAAAAATCATGGTAGTACACTCATAGTACCTACCGGGTACACCCACAGTGGAGATTCTATGTAGTACTGTGTCTTTATCAAAGACTGGAGCACTTTGTTAGTTTTACTAATAAACCCAAGGACATCAACTCCAAGATGTAAAATTGATTTTGAAATCGTGTTTAAACTTTGTCCATCAGGTACCTATATCTACATCAATACAGCTAAGCCCTCAGAAGGTGATACTGCCAGAATAACAATCTACCCACAGACAGCAACATATGAACAGGAATACTGTGTCAAATTCTGGTACCACATGTATGGACCACATGTATACAGACTTAACATGTACACACAGCGTTTGGGCTTCCCAGAACTCCTACGATGGACACGTTACTATACACAGGGCAACTTGTATATGGAAGCACATCGTACTTTCAGTTTTGATGGTCAGTGGCAGGTAAGTCCTACTACATTGTTTATATGTATTTACAGCTGTGGACATCCAAGTGTGGGAATCCCCTTGCGTAACTAGTCTGACTACATTGATCGTATAAGGTAGATTTCAGTTAGTAAATGACAAGTGGTGTTCTACGATATACACGATTGAATACTTTATTCCTGATCCCATGAACATCAAAGTCACTTTTAGTACACATGCCTTGTTGAATAACCAAGATTTTATACAAACTAAGTAGTATAGCTGTGACTTTAGAAGATGTCCCTATCCCACTTTCATGATGTACTTTCAATGATTACATAAAACTAATTATTCACTGTATGAGAGCTGACTGGGGACGACCTTGGCTTTAAAACTACTTTTAAAAGGAATTGGTGTCCTATTGTTTTGAAAACATTGTGTCAAGTTTTATGAATAAAATCTATCTATACAATCAATTTAGTTGAACTAGTTAACAAAGGCAATCAATCCACTTGCCTGTCCACAGCTGTATATTAACATTAATGTGCTACAAGTCATCAAACTTTGTTAGTAGGATTAATTGTATTTCTATATTTAAAAGCATTTATTTACTGAGTTGAGAATGTGAAACTAAAAATATGATACCCTTGTTGTTCTACCAAAACCAAGTTGTTAAAAACCTACCATGTTCTATTGATGGTTACAGTACTATAATCTGATTAAATTTTTTCCATAGTTTTGTACATCAAGATAGTGCATTGTTTTTACAAACGACTGTGTCTTTTATTTACCTCAGATTTACTTTGAAGCAGTAATGGGTAAACCAAGTGGTGGAACTGTAGCAATAGATGACATTGAGGTCACAGAAGGTCAATGTGACAGATCAACAGGTTAGTATGATGAATGAAAACACAACAACGTACATCCTTTGTACCTGCATACACTCAAATAAAAAAGTAGTACCGGTACTATTTGACTATAAATTAAGATCAATATCTGATTATTTATAATTATTCATTATCTACTCTACTATCTATTACCTGTCATCTTTTGATCATCCTCATTCAACATCTTATTCAATTTGTTTATCTACAGTTGAGTGTGACTTTGAGATTGATTTCTGTTACTGGACACAAGAAGAGGACGATGATTTTGACTGGTGGCGTGGTAGTGATGGATCACCCTCTAGGGGTACTGGACCAGAATATGATCACACCACAGGCACAGCTGATGGTCAGTAAAAATTAGTTCAAATCTTGCTCAAAGACCCATAAATGTAAATGAAATGGTATTGATATGTAGCATACCAGCCAAAATCACTTTTTTACAAGCAGCCACTTGTTCATAGCATCGTCCCTCCATAATCTTACAAAACTTTTTGTGAACACAACCCCTATCAAATCCAGAAAGATTTAATGTACGTAAACTTAGATTATCCGAAATAATTCCTAAGAAAATGACTTAATAGTGTTATAACTTGACTAACTTTTATATTGTATTGTTTATTTTTAAGGAACATTTGCCTTCATTGAGACGTCATCCATCCTACCATTCCCGGGAAGAGAGGGTGAGAAAGCTATCATAGACAGTATGGTTATACCAGGTGGTAGTACTGACTGCTTTCAATTCTGGTATCACATGTATGGTGTAGATATTGGTCAACTCAATATTTATATCAAAGATGTGGCAAGCGGTGCTAGGGATATTATTTGGAGTAAATCAAGTAAGTATGGTTAGAAATTTCCATCAAAATGACAAAATTGCCATTATTGTGCTAATTAATTTGTAGTGACAGAGCTTGTTCTGGCTGTAATCAAAATGCTGCCATTTATTAAAGGGACACAATCTGTAGCTTAAATAGATATTTGGGATTACTTTAATAGTTATATTTTGAAGCCTTCTTATATTATTGCAACCAATAAAACACATTGAATTATATCCATTACTCGTACAGGAAGAGCTCTGATCAGTTTTATGACAAGATAAATTACATTATGGCATCATTTGTGGGTTACCAAAATATTTGAAAAGACTGAATTAAAGTCATGGTTACTTTATGTATTTATGGTTACTTTATGTATTTATGTACACTCAGTCACTTTTATAATGCTGTGTCAATACTGATTTATTCCTCTTGTTGAAATTTAGTTACAAACTTTATTATAATTCTCTCACCATTTGACATGTTCAGGTGCACAGGGTAATCGATGGCATTTTGGACAAGTGACAGTGTTTGCTGAATCTGATTATCAAATATCCGTTGAAGGTGTATGTGGCACAGATTCTAAAGGAGATATAGCCATTGATGATGTCAACTTTATAGTTGGTGCCTGCCCTGATCCAGGTTAGTATATTATATTAGTCCTCTAATTGCTTCGTTCAAATGAAGACTTTGTTTTATTTTTAATACTGGACATTTCCTGGAAATTTCTTTTCCGTTATTGATAATTCTTCGTGTTAGTTAATGGTAAGGTCTTGATATGTTGAATTTAAAGTGATGTAGGGTGATATATCAAAATCCAGACCCCTGTAAATGTTGGATAATGTTAACAGTAATGAAACATTTACACTTTGTCTATGTTTTCTAAATATTTCAGGTTTTTGTGACTTTGAAACCAATATGTGTGGATGGCAAAATGTACCAGATACTCTTGATGATTTTGATTGGATGTGGAACTCAGGTCAAAACCCTACTGCCTTCAGAGGTCCACTCAATGACCACACTACAGGTTCTATTTATGGTAAGTCAACAAGCTAGTGCCTTCAGAGGTCCACTTAATGACCACACTACAGGTTCTATTTATGGTATTAAAGTCAACAAGCTAGTGCCTTCAGAGGTCCACTCAATGACCACACTACAGGTTGAAATCAAGAACTTTCTCCGCTGTGTCACTTGAACTCCTCCATTGGTGTTTATCTTCATTCACTAACTTAACAAGGTGATGATGACGATACTTGTTTAAATATTTTCCTTTTTATTTTTCTCCATATCAGGATGGTACCTGTTTGTAGATACAGCCCAGTCTGGTAAATTTGGTCAGAGAGGTGATCTTGTCAGTGAACACTTTGAAGCAACAACACAATCCTGTCTTGAATTCTACTATGAAATGAGTGGAGAGGATGTAGAAGGTATGTTGTAATCACTTGGGCTGTTTGTAGTGTAAGTTTTATCCTGCTAACCATACCTAGTGTTTTTGTTCATTTTATAAACCATACCTCGTTTAATAACCATGTTTGTAAGCATGAAAAGTTATACATATGATCACCTCATAATTAGGATACTGTAAGGTAAACCTCATTTAGAATTCATATTGTGTACATTAAATTTTTTATTCGAAAAGTAATCAACAAAGGTAGTTTTAAACAGTTGAAATTTTCATCACATGGCACTGGACAGGAGGTATTGTTGTTGTTCCCTGGCTTTGGAATTGATATCCATTCAACACTGATCTACAGCATGGCACACTTCGGTACACATAATCATGCTAATTAGTTTTAAAAGATTAATCAATTCAATCTTTTTTATAGCAGCTGGTGACCTCAAAGGTTTTGTTATTGATCTACAGCATTGTACACTGTGATACACTTTAAAATCCTAACCTGTTAAGGTTTATTAAATCACTTTTTTGATAGCCACTGGTGACCTCAACGTCTTCTTGATTGAGAGTGAAAATCCAGAAAACAGACAGATGATATTTGCAAGATATGGAGCTCAAAAAGCAGGTTGGATCCTAGGAGAAGTAAACATAACAAGTCAAGTTGAATTCCAGGTATTAAACTAGCGTCTCTATTTTAATTTTATGCCATTTCAGATTATGAAATTGTCATGTATAGTATCTTTGCACTACATGTAGCTCTAATTTTACCATCAAATCAAAACTTGTATTAAAAAGCTGGCATGCGTTTTGGACCTAGATCCTTTTACAATCTTTAAGCGATTGTTTTATTTATTTTAAGGATATGCTATTTGCTGTTTGTCTATCTAAAACTGTCTAACTGAAAGTCCTACTACGACATGCAGCATTGAGTAGCAATGAATTTTATCTCAACTTTAGACTGTAAGATATGTCATGTTGTTCTGCCCTCATCAACTAAAGGGGCTGACCAATGTGTGAGGGCGCCCTGTCCTCGGTGTACCTTATAACTACAACTGAGTGAACTCATTACTTCCATTACAGATTGTCTTTGAAGGCCATGTTGGATTCCCAAGTACCCTTGGTTATATTGCCTTGGATGATATTGCAATGAGGACTGGCGAATTCTGTTCTCGTAAGTAGTAAATGTGTCATTAACACAAAATAGATCAACTTGTAACAATAATTAAGAATTCAGAATTATCAGTTATTCATGGAATGATGGTACTTTGTTTATGACTGTTGAGTTAACTCTAATACATAGCTGTAAGTTTTTTTCCACAATTAATGACTATCATGTTTGATATTATTCAATAATCACATATTAATGAAACTTGAAAATTTTCATCAGATAAATATTTACTTGTTTCCCAAAAGAAAGGACTTGACATTGATGAATTGAATTGTTAACATAATTTGTAACCATATTGTACATTAGGTAATGATGAAATATATCAAATTCAGGTTTGTGTAGAATGAAGACTCTTAGAACCAGTTGTACACAGTTGATTTCAGTAAACAGAATATCACAATTTACACAGTATGTATGTATGATTATTTGTCATTCAGCACAAGAACAGTGTGCACCTGATGAATTCCGGTGTCTGGATGATAGCTGTATTCCAGAAAGAGATGTGTGTAACTTTAGACAGGATTGTCCCGATGGAAGCGATGAAGCTGAGTGTCGTAAGTAAACTATAATCTGTAAAGTTAAATATTACCTGTAGCTGAATGTTTTCAAGTATAATGTATGATAAAGTTAAACACTGCCTGTCAGTGTGAGTTGAAATGGAAACAGAAACTCTGGTGGTAATACTTCTAAATGAAATTTTAAATCATAATTAATTTTAATTAATTTCAAATTGAAAGTCTGTATAAAAATGTCAAAATCACAATTTATAAGAAAGTAAAACATTACCTGTAAATGTGTGTTGAAATGGAAACAAACTCTGGTGGTAATACCAGCCACACAAGTTCTAAGTGAAATTTAAAATCATAATCACTTTCAAATTGAAAGTCTGTATAGTGATATCAAAATCATAATTTGTGTTGGGTGTTTTCTCTCAAGTTTATGAAAAGTGCCTTTTTATTAGCAGATAGTAGTCATTGAATAATGCCATTCAAATGTCATAGATACTGACCAAATAACTGTACTTTTCATTCTAGTTATTGTGTTTATATTTGAAGATACCCCCTCCACTACAGTCTCCACTGTGTTTTGCATTCTGTCTGTTGTATGTACATTTGAAGACAGTCACCATGAAATGACTGTTATTTGTATTTTTCATCTTAGCTATTGTATGTACATTTGAAGACCCTAACTGTGGATGGTACAATGATCATAACGATGACTTTGACTGGACAATGAAAATTGGATCTGTACCTGAAGGTAGCACGTTGCCAGAAGAGGATTCTACTCTAGGAACATCAGAGGGTAAGTCACACCTTTGTGTGTGTATTATCCAAATTTTGTACTTAAGTGAATATTTTTTGTTCTGTCACTACTTTTATAGAGATCTCATGCTTTCAAATGCAGTCTGAAGAATCTAAATGTAGATCTAAACAATCCTAGCTTGCACTTGTACACAGTAGGGATGTAGATGTAGTCAAGTTGATATGTTGATTATTAGGTAGAAAAGAAACAATTGCAGCCATTTACATCATCAAGTCCATGTGTAAATTGTTTTCATTATAAGCCAGTTTTACTGCACTGTGAAAGAATAGCAATGCTTATCACTGTTCAGTGTGATTGGGCAAAGGATCCTGCTGTGTTTATTGTGTCTCTGTTATTGTTAGTTTAGAGTTGAAATTTGTCTATCTGTGTGTCAAAAACATAACGTCCCATAAGTGAAACACCAAGTGTATATCATTGTAGCTGTAACATTACTTTATCATTTTGTTGACACAACCAGGACACTACATATATGTTGAGACTGATGGTACAGAAAGAAAAGCAAGAATCTTAAGTCCACATTTCAACCAAGCTGGCAAGCATTGTCGTCTGGATTTCCATTATCACTTCTCTACAACACTGCCCATACTGCTGGATATTGGTACACTGCATGCCTATATTATATCTGGTAATTTCAGACAGCGTATTTGGTCTTTAGACAGTATGCTGTCTACTGATGTTTGGACAAACCAGTATGTACATGTACCCAGATGTGCTTCATCATTCCAGGTAACATGCAATAAAAATGATGATTTAAAATTTGTCTTTCAAAACCATGTTAAAGATCAACAATATGTATGTGAGAATGTCTTCTAAATTCAAACTCAGACCACTAATGAATTTAGCAGAATAATTTACCCAACCACAGTCCCTCTATCACCCAACTTTACGATTCTGATCTGAATGGCTTCCTTCTATTTACTTTTACGTTTAATGCAGAAATTGTAGCTTTGCTTCCAGTTAAACATCGGAACGAAAAAAAGTACAAACACTGAAGAAGTCTTCAAAATCACATCAAACGCTACAATTATTGCAGTTACTCATGCCCAAATATCGCGTTACTTTACGTGATAAAACGTAACATCGCAACTTCATACATAAACAACGGCCACTAATTAGGATTAAAAGATTATCGCTACAGCAAATAAGTGACAGCATCACATCAAGGGAAACGCCGCGTTTCTAGTCTGTCTAGTAGTGGTCTGAGATTCAAATAAGTTTTGTTGAGATTTGTCTGCCTACATTCTAGTATGTGTGGAGGGGAATACAGGACTACATGTAACTTTTTTTATAGTGACTGATTGGTTTTGACAAGCAGAAACAAACTAAAATTACTACAGACTGAACTATTATTTCATGATTTACCAGCTAGAAATTTTGCAGTTCCAAATACATGTGGTGAGCACAGTATGTGTGCTCTTTAATGAAAGACACATTGGTTATAGGTTAAAATAATGAAAATTAGGTGTTCTAGTGAATTACTACTATACAGTATATGAGATAAGGTGAATGCCAAATTTTGGTGAGTTATAAGAGATTGATGTGTGTTAAAGTCTAGAGGCATGTCAAATTGGCTTAAAGGTCATGCTATTAATGAGCTGTCAAAGAAAACGACATCATATGAAATTAATTTTAACATATCAAATTGTTGTGTCTGTCGTATCGAGCATATTGAAACTAACGTGACTGCCTTGGTCAGTCATGACTTTCAAGTTACTATCATCATGATTCTGTTGTCAGATTGCATTAGAAGCAGACATGAAATTTGTGCCAGAATTTTTAGAAGAGGGGCACATAGCTTTGGATGATATACAATTCATAAATTGTGAGTATGAAGAAGTGCCATCTAGTTGTGACGAGGACCAGACATGTAGTAGTGGCCATTGCTATACTGACTCAGAGACATGTGATCTACAACCTGACTGCTGTTTTGATCGTACTGATGAAAGTGAACCATCATGCGGTAGGTGCAAAAGTCTTATTACCTTAAATAGAATTGTAGGTGCGTTTATATAGAAATCATGTGAGAGCTTGGTCAAGACAGAATCTAATGTTTATTTGCATAGTCTGATGTTCATTTGCATAAACTAGGCCATTGGCCTTTTGTTTTGTTACAAGTCTAGACCTCAGAAACTTTACAGGTTCAAAGGTCGATTTAATAAAGTTATGTAATTTTGTACACAACACAACACAGTATGACATACTTAAAAAATTATACAAATACAAAAAAAATATTTACTATACACTGTTATTTTCCTTGTGGCTTATTTGGCAAGGCTAATGATTTCCAATCTGTTGCTTGTTTTCATAAGTTTTATGAAATAACAAGTTTATATTTATAAAAGTACACTACACAAAAGATACACACCAAATACAAGGGGAGGTTATTTTAGCATGTAGTATTCCATGTACGAATGTGATAAATGATAAATTGATTTTATTTTTATAATTATTTTTTTGTTTGGACAGCTGGTCATGAAATATGCAACTTTGAGGATGAGAGCTATAATGGTGGTTGGTGTACATGGGAACAGATGACAAGAGATAATTTTGATTGGACTAGACAAAATGGCGCATCATCAGACTTGAACACTGGCCCATCATATGACCACACAACATTCAGTGATTTGGGTAGGCTCAAGCTATATGAATATGATATTCAGTGAGCTAGGTAGGCTCAATCTATATGAACATGATATTCAGTGAGCTAGGTAGGCTAAATATATATGACCATGATATGCAGTGAGCTAGGCTCAATCTATACGAACATGATATTCAGTGAGCTAGGTAGGCTCAATCTATATGAACATGGTATTCAGTGAGCTAGGTAGGCTCAATCTATATGAACATGGTATTCAGTGATTTGGGTAGGCTCAATCTATATGAACATGATATTCAGTGAGCTAGGTAGGCTCAATCTATATGAACATGGTATTCAGTGAGCTAAGTAGGCTCAATCTATATGAACATGGTATTCAGTGAGCTAGGTAGGCTCAATCTATATGAACATGATATTCAGTAAGCTAGGTAAGGCCAGGCCGCCTAACAAAAAAAAATGTGTGGTTCAGGTTAGCCGACCCCACCTAGTTTTTCATGCCAACCCTAAACTTTTTTTAGTTTGAGAGAAAAAAGAATAAAATCGCAAAAATGTGAAGTCTAGCCAGAAATAGTAAATGCTGAAACTGACATCAACTAAAAAAGACAATGTAAAACTGTTCTTCCAATCTGTAATGGCTGTACATCTGATGGGAAGAAACCAATAACACAGAGACCATATGGAAAACAACGGAAAACTACCTGAACTAGACACTATCACATGAAAAATAAAATATTATGGAATAAAATAAAAAATCTACTTACACCATCTAGTCTAAAATGGAGTGTAATCGGAACCACACAATAATTTTTATTAGGCCTAAGCTAAATCTATATTGGTACACACAACATTCAGTGAGCTAGGTAGCTAATATTTTCCACACACTTTCTAAAGATAGCCAAACCTTTGATGAACCTATGCAAGCAAACTACCCACAGTATTCATTTGATTTGACCATTAATCTTGACTTGTTTTACAGGTTACTATATCTTCATAGACACGTCTGATTTCTTCCTAACTGGTAGCAAAGCTCAGATTGCTAGTCATCCACTAGAACCTGTAGATGGTACAGCAGGATGTTATGTAAGCTATATATGACAGCTTTACTTCAGTCTCTGTTATTTTCATACACTGCATTCAATTTGTATACAGTACCTGTAGAAAGACAATCCTTTTTCTAATCTACAGTCAAGTACAGACATTTTTTCAAAGTAGTGCCATTTAGTATCAATAATTATACAAAGTGTCCAGCTAGTGATAAAACTTGTCTATCTACAATTTGCCATCTTATCACAATCTTTTCAAACTACAGTACCCATCTTACTTACTGCAGTTTTTCACCTATTTGTACAACTCCATACATTGTTTGCATATAGGGGCGGTGAATTTACTTCTTCATTGATGATCCTGTGTATTGTGTAGATTCAAATTTCATGACATTACATCACGTGAGGGCATTGTCGTTATAATTGTTCATCACATTCTATAACATTCATCCTCACTTGAGGGCGCTGTTTGTCTGATTTTCATGTTTCATGACATTACATGACTTGAGGGCGCTGTTTGCCTGATTGATTATCATGTTTCATGACAGCAATTAACTTGAGGAACTGTTTGTCTGATTGACTCATGTTTCATGACAGCAAATAACTTGAGGGCACTGTTTGAATGATTGATTGTGTCACACACCATTACATTACATCCCTTGAGAGTGCTGTTTCAATTATTGATGTTTCAATATACTTTGTACACAGATAAGATTCTACTACCATATATACGGTTTGACAATTGGTGAACTCAATGTGTATACATGGACAGAACGAGAAGGTGCTTTGACTTTGTTGTGGACCCGGAGTGGTAATCAGGGCGACAGATGGCATCGGCATGAAGTACATTTAAGTTCCACACTTCCATTTGAGGTAAGTTCAGATATTGCCATGTAATGACCAAATCATCATTAACAACAAATATTTTCATTATTACTTGAAGAGAATATCTTTACAAAATGACATTCATCATATATTTCAAATGAATTTAAAGTAACTGAGTGTGTACATTTTACTTTAGAAATGCAGTTAATGAAAGCACTCATGAAAATAAAACATAGAAAAAAAAGGGAAAATTTTTACTGTCAACTGATTGCATTACACCACACCACATCATTGCTTTGATATTGTACCAGTATATGGTAGGAGTCACCTCGTCTTATAACTTATCACTGAATACTAAGCCCCTAGTCAGCATAGTCAAGAGAAGGATATATGAATGGCTCACATATGGTAGCCTGACAACTTCAGGAAACTATAGTGTACAATTCATTCAAGTCGAAAGTAAGCACATGGTTAAATCATGTCTATGAAAGGAAGAGTTTCCAGTCATATTAAAGAAGTGTATACTATGTGTTGAACAAAGACAAAAGACAACAGATACATGGATGCTATAATTATATACATTATATGGGTTATTGGTTGCACATATTATGCATTTGTCGTCTCTGAATAGGTTGTTATTGAAGCTGTTGAGGGTGAACTTGTATTTGGAGACATAGCCATTGATGACATTACATTTACCCCTTCCTGTATACCATATGATGGAGAGCTTCCAATTGCACCAACCAGTGAACCTCGTTCAAGTATGTGTCAACCAATCAATGTTAATTCAATTTCTCAACACTATGAGTCCTGTCTACTCATGTTAGAGCAGAATAGATGAAATTGTTAATTGTATTCAAGGCTATGATATGAATATGTCGCAGTATTTCTGACAATTGTCAAAATTGATGGTTAGAAGTTTTAGAAGTAACTTGTGGTCATACGAATACAGCTTGAAAAATGTGATGTCACCCAAAACAAAAAATTATGAAAAATTCTTTTTTGCTCTCTGTTAAAAAAGTGTGAATTTTGTCACTGCAGATTTAATAGTTTTACTGTTGGTCTCATGAAGAAGGCAAGTCAGTGAAGTAATGCTGTAAATGTTATATTTTTCATACAGCAGGAGATACCAGTTGTATACCTATTCTGTGAATGTTATATTTTTCCCACACAGCAAGAGATACCAGTTGTTTACCTATTCCCGGCATTCCTCTCTATCAGTGTCGGGATGGTACATGTATTCCAGAGAGTTACGTCTGTGATTTCAAATTCCAGTGTCCAGATGGATCAGATGAAGAAACTTGTCGTAAGTTGACTTTCAAGTTGTTCTTTTTTCATCTAGGGGGGGACAAGATGGTCAAGGTAGAAAAATACATTTACTATACTCAGATTTTTTATATGATGTAGACTGATTTTTGGTAAGTGTGATTATTCAGATTAAATGATTTTATGGAAATGTATTATTATTTGGTATAGAAAAAAATTAATGTGATGTCAAATATGATTATTAAGTTATTTTGCATCTGATATGTTTGGGTATTTTTTAAACTATTTAAAATGTGCTAAGGAATTAGTTGTAATTACAGAATAATACACTTTTAAATTAGTCTTGTATATATTAACATAGTAAGGGCCTTGGAAATAAATGTGTTCAAGAAAACTCAATCCCATTCTCAGTTCAAATCAAGGACAAAGTTGACAGCATATGTAGACTATTTGCAGTGGTGTGCATGTGTTTTTATTTTTTAAAAGCTAAATATTAAATTATACCTACAGCTCCTATGTGTGATTTTGAGACCAATGACTGTGGTTGGAAGGAACAACGGGTTGATAACTATGACTGGGTGCGGTCCAACTACAACGGAGCTAGACCTGGTAGTAATGCACCAGAGTTTGACCACACTATAGGGGATACCACAGGTAAGGTCCAGTTCCAATGGTGCTAGACTTGGTAGCAATGCACACTGTCCAGAGTTTGACCACTCTATAGGTGATACCACAGGTATCATACTACCATTTCAAGATCTCAATGTCGGTTAGACTGAAATATTCATCAATGTTGGCAAGCTTACTAACCATTATTTTTTAATGAATGAATGGCATGTACACATTGACTAGTCTTTCAGTCTATGTTACTAACAACGCAGACTAAGCATACCAAGTTAAAATTTTACTTTGTACATGTACATGGAATGTAATACCAATCAAGGACATATGCAATGTATAATTTAATGTGATAATATTCTCATTAATACAGTCATAAAAAACATTAAGCGAAGTAATAATAAAACAAGCCAAAACTGATGATTCTTTGCTTTCTTTGTATACCTAGGTTACTACATGTACATTGATTTGAATGGTGCAGAGACAGGAAACCAACTAGCTGAAATGAAGAGTGCCCAGTATGGACAAACTGCTAATAACTGTACACTTGAATTCTGGTACTACTTCGACGGTTCATTCACTGGATTTATGACTTTGCATATGATAGATGAGGATGGCAGAGAAACAGAGATGTGGAGAATCAACTTTGGACGTGGACCTCTGTGGATTTGGGATATTGTGGGATTTCATCGACGAACATCAACATTTGAGGTAAACAAACAAACAAACAAACAAACAAACAAGCAAGTTTGTTATTGAATAAAGGCAGTGAAGTGATGGTAGATTTACTATGATTCTTACATTTTGAATAATTCCTGTGTTTCTATGGAAGTAAATAAGTCAGTAACTGTCCATAATGATATGTTGTTTGTCTGATAGCTACTCCTTGAGTAGTGTAACTGTGTTCATTTATTTGTCATTTCTGATGATTGCTGCTGTTTGTACTGTAACTGTGTGTTCATTTGTCATTTGGGAGATAGCTACTGTTTGTAGTGTAACTGTGTGTTCATTTGTCATATTTGTGAGATAGCTACTGTTTGTATTGTAAATGTGTTCATTTATTTGTCAATTGTAAGATAGCTACTGTTTGTACTGTAACTATGTGTTCAAACAGTTGTCATTTGTGAGATAGCTACTCTTTGGAAAAATAAAAGTGATGCAAGAAAAAATCTATATTTATCAGTTATATTGTGTACCAAGAAAAAACATTGTGCTAGTACATGAAGTTGTATATAATAATGGTTGAATGTGTATATACTTATTTTCAGTTGATATTTACAAAGAATGATACACTTGGTACAACTGCTATGATCGCTGTTGATGACTTTGAATTCAAGAACTGCGGATTACCCGATCCCTCTCCAAGTTGTGATACATTTTCTGGTAATTACTACTGGTGTCCTGAAGATGGCTTAAATAATGGTGCCTGTATTACCAGTAACTTACTTTGTGATATAAATGATGATTGTGGTGATAATGCTGATGAAGACCAAGTCGATTGCTGTAAGTACCTACAACTTACTAAACCCAAGTAAAGCATTTTTCACTGTGTGCCACATCCATTGATAGTGTTCATATCAAACATGTCAATTGGGAAATAAGACCATATCTCTAGTAACTTACTTTGTGATAATGATTTTCAAATGAAAATTCATCTGTGTTAGTAAATCATAGTGTCGAATTAAACTTTTGTTCTAAAGACAAACTTGGAAGTTGTACCTTTAATTTTCAACTGCACACTTCAGTCTTTGTCAACAAATTGACCCACTATTCAGAATATGTGTCTCATTAAAAGGCCTGTTTTTCCTCACCAGCTGCTTACATACAGTGTGATTTTGAGACCAACATGTGTGGCTGGGTTCAGGGAACTGTAACAGACACACTAGACTGGACAAGAGATGCAGGCGGAACTCTTATGCCATACACTGGACCTTCCTTTGATCATACTACAGGAAGTAGTGAAGGTAAAGTCACACTTGTCCCAGAAGAAGATATATTTTGTTAATTTCTGCTATAACAATTTTATTGAACATTTGATTGCAATTAATATGAACTGGGGATGACATTTAACTTGTGCAGTGACATTTTGTGTTTCACTGTCACTTTATTTTGTTTTACAATACAATCTTAAACAGTCAAAAATTAATATACAATCATTTTGACTTAAGCATATCAATGTTTATTCACATTTTCACATTTTCAGGATATTTCCTTTTCCTTGACACTGGTCCCTTACCAAGCTATCATGAAAGAGCTGAACTTATATACAGTTCTGTATTGAGACAAACAACTGATGGAAAGTGCAAGGTAAGATTGTCAAAGGAGTAGAGTACTGTTATAGACTGTAGTATTTATAGACCGACTGACTAGTACTTATAGACTGTAGTACTTATGGACTGTTATAGACTTGTGTTGTAGACTCATATACACATGTAGTATTGAAATGACACCAACAACAAACAGATGGAAAGTACAAGTTATGCCTATCAAGGGATTGTTAGTGTTGCCAGACTAAGCAACTAAAATGTTCAAATTTGACCATCTCCATTCTTAGAGACATGTCTTTCTTAAAATAATTATGTTTGGAAACTTTATTTTTGAATGAGCCATTCCTACAGCTTTATGAATTGTGAACTAAAAGTAAAATAACGAAATTAATTTGTACATGTTTTCCTCCAGATTCGCTTCTTCTTTCATATGTATGGTGCTAGCATAGATCGGCTGGCTGTAATTCAGCGTTACTATAGAGATACCCGTCAAGGTGATGAAGTTGTGTGGACATGGTATGGCAATAGAGGAGACTTCTGGGATAGGGCAGAGATTACTCTTACTTCAACACACAACTTCCAGGTAAGGACAAGGGTTCAGAATTATAAACACTTATTCATCCTAGTAGGGGTTACCTGTAGTTCAACACAGAACTTGACAGTAACTGTGCATCAGTAAATCTTTTCAGATTTGTGTGAGGTCTGATCCAAATTCTGAATCAATAATGTTCAACCCATAAAATGAAGTGATTATCAAGTGTTGTGAAGTACATCTAAATGTACTAATCTCATTAATAAAACTTCAACGCTGTCAAATTTACTTCAAAACTGTAATGTTTGATACTCTAGTGATAGGAAATACTTGAAATTGAATCCTCTTCCTTTCAATCATATGGTGCTGGGAGAAAGAGGACTGATAAATGACTTGACTTTACCTAATGAAGGGGGGGGGGGGTTATGGAGAAGCTAATGAAGGTTAATAATACATCTGGTAAGAGACAACTTTACAGAGTTTAAATCAATCACCTGTACATATGCATGTATTAGTGATGATCACAAGTATGTTCAGCATGTGGAAGTCCAGATGAATCAAGTTTACTCTGTGGTAGCTGTATTAATTGATATGGACCATATGATTACTAGGTTGTAATAAAACTTAAGAGAAATAATTTGTTTTAAAACAATTGTAACTATCATACATGTACGTGTCAGTTTAAACTATGATTATTATCAGTGATTAATTATTTGATAACTTTCTGTAGGTTGTTCTTGAAGGGCGTGTTGGTGACACATTCTTAGGAGATATTGGTTTAGATGATATTACATTTACACCAGAGTGTCACACTACATCAGGTTTGTTTAATCCTGCCATAGTTAACAACATGTTTTTATGCTTTTTTACACCACACCATGGCATAATTAGTCCCCGCCGGACAAAGTCCGGGACGGGGACTTATGGATTGGGTTCCGTCTGTCCGTCCGTCCATCCGTCCGTCCGTCCGAAGCTGTTTCTTGGAGATGCCTGGACTGATTTTTTTTAAACTTGGTACAGGGGCAACATTCAATGGCATACATATGCACGTCAATTTGTTTCATGATACGATCCAATATGGCCGCCTGGCAGCCATTTTGTTTGCGAATTTTCATGTCCAAAGCCATAACTCAGACATGCTTGAACAGATCTCATTCAAAGTTGGTATTAGGACAGTGTTCTATGACATACATGTGCATATCCATTTTCGTTGTGATACAATCCAATATGGCTGCCTGGCAGCCATTTTGTTTGCAAATTTTCCATGTTCAAGGCCATAACTCAGACATGCTTAAACAGATCTCATTCAAAGTTGGTATTAGGACAGCGTTCTATGACATACATGTGCATATCCATTTTCGTCATGATACGATCCAATATGGCTGCCTGGCAGTCATTTTGTTTGTGAATTTTCCATGTCCAAAGCATAACTCAGACATGCGTAAACAGATTTCATTCAAAGTTGGCATTTGGACAGTGTTCTATGACATATATGTGCATATCCATTTTCGTCGTGATACGATCCAATATGGCTGCCTGGCAGCCATTTTGTTTGTGAATTTTCTATGTCCAAAGCCATTACTAAGACATGCTTGAACAGATCTCATTCAAAGTTGGTATTAGGACAGCGTTCTATGACATACATGTGCATATCCATTTTCGTCATGATACGATCCAATATGGCTGCCTGGCAGCCATTTTGTTTGTGAATTTTCCATGTCCAAAGCCATAACTCAGACTCCATTTTCATCGTGATATGATCCCCCATACCCGACCAATCCTTTATTGTTATAGGCATATTCCATGTCCAACAAGCAGACACAACATATCTAAGTCTGTTTGATTTAGGTTCACAAATGTTGTTGCGTGATCAGAGTAGTGATAATTCCTTAAAACCCAATTATAGCGGGGACTATGTCATTCTCAATGACTTGTTCTTTTCTAAATTCTTGTCAAATGAAGTAATTTTTAAAAAGTAATGTAACTTACCAGCTTCTTTATCTCAAATACTGAAACTATTGATGAAATGTGATTTGACCAACTCAACTTCTTGTGCCAGTAACAGGTTTGAAGTTGTCTGCTTGTAATAATTTTAAAGTCTACTTAGGCAATGTACCATCTCCCCAGCCACCATCCCAACCCTGTCCAACTCTACACCCAGCAACTTGCGTAACCATTTTTGAATTCTGTTTATTACACAGGAAATCTACCACAACCCCCACCCACCAACCCACCCCCTGTACAACCCAGTCCAACTCCGCATCCAGCTTGTAACAGCTTTGAATTCTACTGTGTTGCTGATAATCGTTGTATTCCATCCATGGAGGTGTGTGACTTCAAAGAAGACTGTTTAGACGGAGCAGATGAAGCTGGTTGTGGTAAGTCTACCGTGTACACTGTTTAGATGGAGTAGGTGAGGCTGTCTGTGGTATGTCTACTGTTTGCACTGTTTAGATGGTGTGGATGAGGCTGGTTGTGGTATGTCTACTGTGTACACTGTTTAGATGGAGCAGATGAGGCTGTCTGTGGTATGTCTACTGTGTACACTGTTTAGATGGAGCAGATGAGGCTGGTTGTGGTATGTCTACTGTGTACACTGTGTAGATGGAGCAGATGAGGCTGGTTGTGGTAAGTTTACCGTGTGCACTGTTTAGATGGAGTAGATGAAGCTGGTTGTGGTAAGTTTACTTTTTGCACTTTAGATGGCACAGATGAGGCTGGTTGTGGCAAGTAGATGAAACAAAAATCAAAATTACAAAGAAGTTCTAATATTGATTCCAATAAATCTTAACACTGTTGATGTGACTCGTCAACAGTTGAATCTGAGTGTGACTTTGAGAATGGTTTATGTAACTGGATCATTGTGGGGGCTTCAAGACGACGTAGAGAAGAAAGAACTGAGTTTGTGTGGCGACATGACCAAGCTAAAAATGCTAAAGATGATGACTATAGACCAAGAGAAGATCATACACTGGGCACAGGAGAAGGTAATCCAGAAAAGCAATCAATGCTATCTTTGAATTATGTTTTTTGGCAAACACTGTGGAAACTTAACTTACAATCGTCTTGAAAGCTTTTAATATTCCATCCAGACTTTAAAATATTAGGATTATTTCTACTTTTGGTGAAGATGTCTTGTCAGTCTACCAGGTCCAAGTTAGTCTATTTCCTATACGACACTTTACGATTACTACCATTATGTCCACTCAAGTATAGGGAAAGTCCTTATTCTAACACAGAAATCTGTGCTACCCCATCCCATTGGGCGAAGGGCAAACAAGGCATGTCAGTAGTCCACCACAAATTGACATTCAGTTGCCATTGGTTAGTTCCTTTAGACAATTAATTGCTCATTAACTGAACTCCACCTCTCCAGTCTGAAACTAAAATCATGGGGGATGCGATAACAGTCATCACGTTTATATGAATGCAGTAGTGGGTAGCACAGATTTCTGTGTTAGAATTACGACTTTCCCTAAACATGAGTGGTGATGATCATAGTAATTGTAGTGCATCGTGTCGGAACTAGACTATGTCCAAGTCATTCAAATTGTGTTAATAAGCAATAAACCACCCTTGGGATAGTATACCAATGACATAATATAAGGCAAAATGATTTATGTACACACCTAAAAATTCTATGGCTGTGGAAATTCTCTTAATTTCCTCACTAGAGAAGATCGCAATATCTGCATTGGGTATGGATGCCTTAGTTTATGTTCTGTAGGTGGTCAACGGTATGAATTACATTAAGTTTGCATGTACACCAGGTCTTTCATAGGTTGTTATCTAATTTTCACCACTGTCCACTCTAGGTTGGTATGTATACACAGACAACTCTCCGGGTATTATCAACGCCGTCACATTGTTAAAAACACCAAAGATTTCTCGTATGGGTACAAACTGCTATCTAGAGTTCTGGTATCACATGAATGGTGAGCAGTTAGGATCTCTACAAGTCAAACTACAGCAAACCAATGGAGCTGAAAAATCCATTTGGCATAAGAGCTCTCCTCAAGGAGATGTGTGGAAGAAAGCCACCGTGTATGTAGGTGCTGGAGCAAATGAAGTGGTATGTACATGTATGGGAATCATTATATATTTCAATCAAGAAAATCAAAAAATTCAAGTGGATGTGCTGTAAACCTGGAAATTTTTGCTAAAAACTTAGTATCACTTATTTCACTGGAAAACAAAAACCTGAAAATAAGTAGTGACTATTAAAAATCCCTCTTTTTTACATTAAACAGTGTACCAGGCATAGTAATTCATAAAAATTAGTCTCTGAGAATGAGCTGAAGACTGTAAAACCGCAAAATTTTGTAGTAGCGAAAATAACTAGGTTTACAGTATTTAGGATTACAGGCATTATTTGAATTTAGCTTTCAACACAAATCTCCATCTAGAAAAACAAAAGAACAAACAGATTGATCTCAGAATTTGTTAAAAGTAGTTTAGCTATATATTGAATTTAGTACTCAGAAGTCTAGATTTTGTTTTCGTTCTGAATAAATGTTACTGTTCTCACACAAAATACAACCTTGTTTTCTTTGTAAGGTATTGTTTGAGGCTAGACGAGGAATAACATTCCTTGGTGATTATACTGTAGATGACATTACCTTCCTCAATTGTGCTCCTCCAAGTAAGTTGTAGACTTTCATACTTCTTAACATATAATAGAACCCCATGATAACTCAGAGTGCTAGCGTGATGTACTCAGGGTAATTTGCATGATAAGTACTTGCTCTGTTCTCTGTGGCCAAACTTCATGAGCAAAGCATGTACTATGGTAAGTTACAATGCAATACAATACAATACAATGCAATGCAATGCAATGCAATGCAATGCAATGCATGGCAAGCATGAAACTCGTGTGTGTGTGTGTGTGTGTGTGTGTGTGTGTGTGTGTGCATGCGTGTGCATGTGCGCGCTCGTGCGCTCATTTCATACAGGTTTACAATAATGTTTAAATATTTGACTACAATGTGATAAATATACAAATGTACCAATGCTAGTAATCATGTATTGATGTGAATTCTTATTTTCAGTTCTAACTGGAGAACCTTGCACTGATGATCAGTTCCGATGTGATAATACACTCTGTATTAGTAAAAGTTTGGTGTGTGATTATAACAATGATTGTGGTGACAGCTCTGATGAACAGTTCTGTAGTAAGTGGAACTCAAGTCTTCTGGAATTAGTATAATTTATAGTTAATAACTAGACAACTGGGAAATAAGAAACTTGCAGTATCATTACAACAGAATCAGCTGTACTGTATTTTTAATGAGATGTGTTGTTACTAGATGACCAGTCTATTTGTGTCACTTCACTTATTGGACAGGAAACCTGAGGGTAATAATTATATAGAATTACTGCAAATCACTACATATACTTTGGTGTAGCAGCTTAAAGCTTACAACTTTTGTACCTAGTAGTAACAAGTAGATAACACCGTTGATGTGTACTACTTGTACCTATTGCAGGTGGTTATCCAGGCCGCTGTGACTTTGAAGTAGATCTGTGCACTTGGAGTCAGGAACACGATGATGAATTTGACTGGCGACAACAAACTGGTAAAACATATACTGATGGTACCGGACCAGCTAATGACCACACTCTGAGAACTGCAGATGGTAATTTTACTGTATTATCTACTAAACCCATCCCCAACAATAGTGACAATGAACTTATAAGTAAAACATTGCTATTTAGGGCAAATTCACTTCTGTGTATTTCCTTGAATAGACACATCTAAAAAATTTGAAATGAAATTATTATTATTATGTAAACAAAAGTGAAAACGTTAATACCAAGAGAAGAGTAATATGTTGCTATAGTTACGAATGACATCAGCCATTTGATGCCATCTCAGTGTTTTCATGTTTGAGATAGAATGTTATCTTCTGGGCTTTTTTGCATGCACACAATTTACATTTGATGTACATTTGTATTAGGTATATATAGCTTGCTGTAACGCAAGTCCTTATTTTGGGGTTCATGTTTACAGGTGTTTGTCACTGGTGTGGTCTTCCTGATTGGTGTCAAAATATAATGAATGAAAATGAGAGAAAAGAAAAATAGATATAAAAGTCATGAATTTTTATTTGCCATACAGGTCACTACATGTTCATTGAGACATCAGCTCCAAGAGAACCTGGTGAAAGAGCACGACTGGCCAGTCCAACATTCCGTGGTTTTAGCCAAGATTGTACAGTATGTTATTTACACTTCACTCTCTGACATGGGGTGTGAGACTTGGGATGAATGGGGATGGAGGGGGTGTATTAGAAAGTCTGACATCATGTTTTTTGTCCAGATTGTACTATAAGAGTATATTATCTACACTTCTTTCTGTTGCATGGAGAGAAGGGTGTATTAGTCAGTCCAATGTGTTTGGTGTTAGTCAAGATTGTACTATATATTATCTACTCTGCATTCTGTGACACAGGATGTGGGGGAGGGGTGTGGAGGGACTTTATTCATCATTTCAACATTCTTGGTTTTAGTCAAGCTTCTACAGTATGTTACTAACCCTTCATTCTGTGACATGGGGTGAGAATGGAGTGGAGTGCTCATAGTACAAGGTTTGAGATGCTCTGCAGTATGAAGAAAGTTTTGTATTTGATCAGCAGTTGGTCAGTCATAACTATGGAATTCATTTTTAAGAGGACTTAGAGGTTTACTACACAACATATTAACTAGAGTTTCTTTATCTACCCATAGTTCCGTATCTGGGTACATATGTATGGAGAGGATGTTGGTGATATTAATATCTATTCACGGACTTCATATGAGAATGGGGATAATGGTCTCAGTCTCTTGTATACAAGGAGTGGTGAAATTGCTGATGAATGGATTCCATTCCATGTAGATGTAAATACAAATGGAGAAGATTTCAAGGTCTGTATATAACAATAGAGTGAACTGAAATTTCACCTTCCCACAATACAAGTAGTTTTCAAAGCATTGTTAGTATAATTATTACTCAGGCACAGACCTATAATGTTACAATCTGTTATACATTTCCTCATCTCACTGGGAAGCATACACCCTATGCTGCCTCTTAGTGCAAACAAACTACAGATCAATTCACAGAACAGTTGCTGTCCTACCAGGTTCCCATTTACAGCTGGGTTGCCTGGGACACATCATTGATTCAAATCCTGCCCAAAAATCCAAACCATTCAGAAATAAATGACAGTAGCAAGAATAAAAAAAAAGACCATATGTAAATTGCAAGACAGTCTCTTCAACTATTTCACCATCATAACTCCAAATTATTTGTTATCATTGGTTGTAATTATGCTCTATTTTGTCATCATTTTTTTTTCTTTCAGATTGTTGTAGAAGGTGTACGCGGTGATGGTCACAGGGGAGATATCTCTATAGATGATGTATCCTTTACAGATACATGTATACTAGGAGGAGAAATTCCTGGAGAAGGAGACCAAGATTTGATTGGATGGTGTGATATTGATAATCAATTATATGCCTGTAATGATGGCTCAGGTTGCTTCACAAGATACGAACTCTGTGATTTCCAATATGACTGTGAAGATGCTACTGATGAAATTACTTGTGGTAGGTCAATTAATTTTTTTTTCTAAATGAAACAACTACACAGGAGACCTGTAACATCTGCACAACAGCCTAATCACTAACTGCCATGTTGTTGCAGCCCTGTCACAGCAACCTTTTCACTGTTGCCTGGTCACTGCAACCCTTTCATTATTGCATGGACATTGCAGCCCTTTCACTGTTGCCTAGTCACTACAATCTTTTCACTGCTACCCTGTCACTCCTGCCATCTTATAGCAGCCCTGTCACAGTAAACATGTCACTGCTGCCCTGTCACAGCAAACATGTCACTGCTGCCCTGTCACAGCAGACATGTCACTGCAGCCCTGTCACTGCAAACCTTTCACTGCTCCCCTGTCACAGCAACCCTTTCACTGGTGCCCTTGTCACTCCTGCCACCTTACAGCAGCCCTGTCACAGCAGACATGTCACTACTGCCCTGTCACAGCAGACAGGTCACTGCCACCCTGTCACAACAACCCAGTCACTACTGCTGTGTCACAGTACCTGTAGCACACCAGCCTTGTCACTACCAACCTGTCACTACCCCTGTCACAGCAGATGTCACTGCTACCTTGTCACTACCACCCTGTCACTACCCCTGTCACAGCAGACATGTCACTGCTACCTTGTCACTACCACCCTGTCACTGCTGTCCTGTCACAAATGCTCAATCACGGCAGACCTGTTACTTTTGCAGAAAAGTTGACAGTGTATGTATTTATAACCTTTTCATATATTTTATGATCAACATCTTATATTGATAAAGGCTCAAAATTAAACAAAATATTGGAATTCTGTTGTTTGACACTTTGCCGTATCATCATGAATTGAATCAGATTGTTATCTATTTTTGTACAGAAAAGTATTTTTACTTAGTAGTAAGTCAATGTGTAAAATGTCAGTTTCTAAGATCTGATGTGGACAAGACAGTAGAAAATAGTTTCAGGTCAACTGATCGAGTTTCAGCGCCTGTAATTAGTCCCCGCGGACGAAGTCCGGAACGGGGACTTATGGATTGGGTTCCGTCTGTCCGTCCGTCCGTCCGTCCGTCCGTCCGCAGCTGTTTCTTGGAGATGCCTGGGCCGATTTTTTTCAAACTTGGTACAGGGGCAACATACTATGGCATACATATGCACGTCAATTTGTTTTATGATACGATCCAATATGGCCACCTAGCAACCATTTTGTTTGCGAATTTTCCCTGTCTAGAGCCATAACTCAGACATGCTTTAACAGATCTCATTCAAAGTTGGTATTAGGACAGTGTTCTATGACATACATGTGCATATTCATTGTTGTCATGATACGATCCAATATGGCCACCTAGCAACCATTTTGTTTGTGAATTTTCATGTCCAATGCCATAACTCAGACATGCTTGAACAGATCTCATTCAAAGTTGGTATTAGGACAGTGTTCTATGACATACATGTGCATATCCATTTTCGTCATGATACGATCCAATATGGCTGCCTGGTAGCCATTTTGTTTGTGAATTTTCATGTCCAAAGCCATAACTCAGACATGCTTGAACAGATCTCATTCAAAGTTGGTATTAGGACAGTGTTCTATGACATACATGTGTATATCCATTTTCGTCGTGATACGATCCAATATGGCTGCCTGCCAGCCATTTTGTTTGTGAGTTTTCCATGTCCAAAGCCATAACTCAGACTCCATTTTCATCGTGATATGATCCCCCATACCCAACCAATCCTTTATTGTTGGAGGCATATTCCATGTCCAACAAGCACACACAACATATCTAAGTCTTTTTTTGTTTGTTTTAGGTTCACAAATGTTGTTGCGTGACCAGAGTAGTGATAATTCCTTAAAACCCAATTATAGCGGGGACTATGTCATTCTCAATGACTTGTTTTAAGGGTTGTTTGCCTTTCCAGTTAATAATGTCTGTTTACATATTATTTGCATACATCAGGTACTTCATGTACATTTGAAAATGAGGACTGGTGTGGTTGGCATCATGGCGGTGCGACAGATTTTGAATGGGAACTTGGACAGGGTGCAACAGTGAAACCCAACACTGGACCTGAAACAGATCACACCACTGGTACCATATATGGTAAGTTTACTTGCAACAAAGGTTCCATCTACTACCATATTATGGTAAATTTGCCTGTAAAAAAGTGTATATACTGCCACATATGGTGATTTTACTTGTAAAACAGGTCTTCTAAGTTCAACCATATATGGTAAGTTTACTTACAACAAAGGCTGCATCTGCTACCATATAGGGTAAGTTTACTTGTAACAAACTCTGCTACCATATAGGGTAAGTTTAATTTGAACAAACTCTGCTACCATATATGGTAAGTTTACTTTGTGAACAAACTCTGCTACCATATATGGTAAGTTTACTTGTAACAAACTCTGCTACCATATATGGTAATTATTTGTAGCATGTTTGCTATGAGTAACCCGATACAAATCTACACAAAGTAAAAATGTTGTGCAACTTATTTAAAGTATAACATACCATAATACCGAATAAAGACAAAAATTACCTGATTGTGACCTGCGGATCAATGCTCAGTATACTTTGCCATTTTTGACAAATAACTGAACTGAACTGTTTTGTGTGTAAAATTAGGTTGGTACACCTACATAGATGCCCTCACCATGGATGACCTGGCAGGTAACGGCAAGAAAGCACATTTACAGACATTACCCTATGTGGAATCAAGCAGTAGCTGTATTCTATTCTTCTACTATCACATGCGTGGGAACTCTGTAGGAACACTAAGTGTCTATAAAAAGGATGCTTCAACTGGTCAGTCTGACTTGATGTGGGAGAGAGATGGTGAACAAGGTGATGACTGGTTACTTGGTGAAATAGATCTTGGACACCAAGTTAATTTTATCATCATGTTTGAAGCCACTCGTGGACAACTTTTCAGTGGTGATATAGCCCTTGATGATATCTTTTTCAGTAGATGCCAAGTTGGTGAGTTTTTTAAACCAATTTTACTCGCTTGAAAGAAAGTTATAAAAATACCCCAGTCTTGTGATTTTAAATAGTCATTCTCATTTTTTTTATCTTGGAAAAGAATTACTCTTTGGACTAAAATGCAAGGATTTATTGAGACATACTGTGTATTTGTAACTTGCAATCTTAATATAATCTATCAAGACAATGACAGTTGTACAAGTTAGTGTACATACAGGAAACCCTGATGTAGACAATTGAATGGGTAGTGTATATATGAAACAGGGTTTTCGCTAACGTTTTAGAGTAAGTACCAAATCAAGAAAATTGGGGACTGTCCAGCAGCAGAACAGAAATGAATCAATAAGAACAATTACCCTCTCAGATTTGTTCCAATTAAATTGATATTTAGAGAGCTGCTGTGTTGGAATAGTAAAGATGATGAATCCACACTGTAAGACAGTCATGGGTAGGCAAGTAGTCAGCTATATATCAAGTGCTTAGTAAAAATACAGACAGAAACAAAGAGAGACATAAAGTAAGAAGTAATGTTTGGTGTCTTGATATTTTCAGCTAACCATGATGTAGAATGCAAGCAGTCAGAGTTTAAATGTATAGATGGACAGTGTATTCCTGGATATCGTCATTGTGACTTTGGTTTCGATTGTAATGACCAATCAGATGAACAAGGCTGTCGTAAGTTTATTGTCTCTCACTTCATTGCTAGACAAAATGCAGTGATACTGTTACCTGCCGTAATCAAATGAACAAGGCTGTCGTGACTTTACTATAACTCAATTCATTGTTAGACAAAATGCAATGTGTAATTACCACTACAATCAGATGAATGCAGGAATGTCGTAACTTTACTATAAGTCAATTCATTGTAAAAGACAAAATACAACACGGTACTGTTACCCCCTGTAACCAGATGAACAAGGCTGTCCTAAGTCCTGTACCACCCTATGTGTACTATTATCACTCAATTCATAGACTATATACAATGATACTGTTACCCATTTCATTTGAGGTGCAATTATGTGTTGTTAGTTAGTGTATGATTCTAACAAATCATTATCCTCATGACTACTTTATATTAATTCAATAGTCAAACTAGATAGGCACACACACTTATAGATTGTAAGATATGTCTTGTCACTTCACCCTCATTGGCATGCTTTGACTGATGTGTGAGGGCGCCCCAACATGATGTACCTTTAATACAGACTAACACACTAATAACATGTAGACAATCACATAATTCAGTGTAATCTGACATGTGAACGCTTACAATTGAGGGATCCCTCCAAGATCTATGATTGAACACACTGACTTTACTCTGAGATGTATTACACTATGTGTAACTAAGATTAGAAATTTCAAGCCATGGTGTGAGAACTTTACATTTTCCATGTACCATGATGATGACAAATTTAAGAGATGCATTCTTATCAATATCTGAAATATTATGTATTGATTGATTTACTTTATAGTCAGTAAGTTGTATTGTATATTGTGAATACTTGATACCTTTGTAATGTTGATTTATGAAATACATATCATACAATATTCATCATTTAAATGGTATATTTCTTGTCTCCAATGTAGAATTCTATGAAGGTGATTGTACATTTGATGAGTCATTGACCTATTGTGGCTGGATACAACTAACTAATGATGACTTTGACTGGACCCTGGATAGTACAACTTCTAGGTCCTACACTGGGCCACAATATGACCATACTCCAGGAACTGATGGTGAGTTACATACTGATATTTTACTGGTTTCAAGGTGTATCACCCCACTTCCCTGTACAAAAGTCATGTATTCTGTATGCACAGATCTAGATGATTGTGCACACACTATCGGTGGATTGATGTCTGCCGGACATCAATTTTCTGTCATTAATTTCACAGTTGTTGTTCTCTAAAAATTACTAATAATGAAAGAGGTGAATATGTCTTTCCATTGTTTAATGATGAAAAACATTATTTGAAATGGAATACAGACTAAAAATGAAGTACAACACAGGTGGTGCGTCTTCACATTGCATCTAGCACCAAATAATTGACTCTCCACCATTCATGATGCATATTTTGCTGTTTTCAAATACAGCTCATTTCAAGTTGCCATTCACCAGCTTATATACAACCATACAGAAACCAATAACATACTGCATACTCTACACTAAGATAACAAGATAACAACATTGCCACATTTTGTCTGTTATGAAATAAAGCATGTCATACTGCAACTAGATGCGGACGCATGGGTGCCAATGTTTTGATGTCTGCATTTAATGTCCACATGGTTGGACCTTTTGAATTCATGCAGACAAAATGTTGCAAGAAACTGTATTCATTCAATTTTGCTATCAAAGTGTAGCATGTACAGTTTGTTAATGGTTTCTGCATAGTTGTATCAAACAGAGCTGGTGAATGTTAACTAGAAACAGGCTGTAATACATATTATGCTGATACATGACATTTGTAATCAGCTGACACTGCAATATTTAAACACTAAGTAGAGAACTCGAAGTGAAAATTGACAATAAAGGTACATACATAAGAAAACAAAAATAACAGTAACCATGTGTAAATTAAAGAAAGTCTAAAATATTCCAGACTACTACAGTTTAGAAATTTCAAGAAACTTGTCACTTAATTAATATGTAAAATTAGATCAAACAAACAACAGTACTGTAACACAGTGTATTAGAAGGTGCTAGGAGTCTTTTCTTTAACCAATTTTATTTATTTAAAATTTGCCAAAAATGAATGTACCATTAACCACTTCACTACCTTTGTTTTTATCCCATTGTAGGTTCATTCCTGTTCATTGACAGTAGGTATCCAAGGGGACCAGGAGACACAGCTAGGGTATCTACAGAGTTTTTATTCCCTGCCAGTGATGGTGTGTGTATGGTACGGTTCTGGTATCATATGTATGGTACTAATGGCATGGGAGCATTAAGGGTGGGTATTTATTTATCTCTTTCATTTTACTTCTCAGTATCTTCAAAGCTTAGTCCACTGATAAATGACATTCTGATCACAGCAGTTTTTATTCAACAACTTTAATTATTCAAATTATTCAGTGATGTCATTTGAACTATTATAGGTAACATGTTGGTTTTTGAACTTCCTGTAGTATTCATAGGATCTTGTATTATTTGCTGTGGTATAGACATCAATTAATATATTGTAGTTACATCAGCAGACATACGTTTGACAAGCAATTCTCAGTACATGCAATAACATTCTACCTTGCCTTGGGCTGGAGGGTTAAAATAGAACAAGAAGGTTGACTTGTTCTCATGCACACCTATTGTAATGCATGTGTAGTGCATGGAGCGAAAGATATCAAATGACTGTTATCTTTGTGATGCATCTAGGAGGTACAATTCCATTTCAGGTACTGGGAATTATACAGGCACAAATTTAAAACTATCATTACAACTTGCTGAAGCCAGATATAATCTGCTGGTGGGTCTTGATGTACTTACACTCACAGTATGGTTGCATCTGATACTGGGATGTTCTCAATTGACAGTACATGAAATGTCCATGGGAATATAAACCACATGCATGTCTTATGTTTGTAGACTTCCTCCTATCTTCCAGTGTGTACATAGTTATGGATTTCCATTACACTATCTGATTACAGGGGGATTATATCAGCATCATCAAGACTCCACTGTTACCCATTTATGAAATAGACTACATGCAGTAATAATTATAGTTTTAATTTATGCATGTCTCAGCTTGTCAAAATTACGTCTACCCGTATTAAGAGTTTAATATACATACATTGTAAACGTTAATCTTGATCTTTTGACAACTATATAGGTGTACACAGAATCAGACACTGAACACCATCAAATGATGTTGGAGTGGGAACGAAGTGGAAACGACGGTAATGAGTGGCGTTATGCCAGTGTTGTAGTTGGCAATTCCTACACTTTTAGTGTTGTATTTGAAGGCATAGTAGGGTCAGATGATGGATCTGATATTGCCATTGATGATGTCACCTTCACTCCAGGTTGTCTTGATCCAGGTATGTCTTATTAAGAAGATGAACTTTTTAATAACTAGGTTTCTGTAACTCTGTGTACCCTAGTTACACCCTAAATATAGGATGACAGGCTTGAAAGGGTTATACATATAAGATGTATGAAGATTTCAAATTGATCCAACTTTCATTTCAAGATATATTTGTTCAATGTTTTTATACAATGTATGAGGCTATCGTTTGTTGTTGTTGTATGAGTTGTTTTTTGGTTGTTGTTGTTTTTTGTATTTTTGTTGCTTGTCGCTAGTGTTTTGGGTATATATTTGTTTTGGGTATATTTTGGGTATATATGGTTTTTCTGTCCTGTTGTAGTCTATTGTACATGTTGTCACTAGTGTTTTGGGGTATATCTATGGTCTTTCTGTCCTGTTGTTGTCTATTGTACATGTTACTTTAATTTTTATTATTGTGTAATTTTGACTTACCTGTGATGAAGTGTAATAAATAAAATTAAATTAAAAAAGTAAACATTATATATTTCTACTATGTTTATATAGAATCCTTTATACCTGGTGGAACATGTGATGATGATGAGTTTTACTGCCCAGCTGACCGTATCTGTATAAGTGACAATCTTGTAGAAGATGGTCAAGTTGATTGTCCTTCAGATTGCTATGATGAATCTATTCTTAGAAATAACTGTGGTGAGTTAAGGAAGGCCTCTAGCTTCATGTTTACCATAGATTCCAAATGAAATTTTGCATGCGTATAGAATATATAGCAACGAATTCAAATTTGAAAAGAAAAAGTGTGTGTGTACGTGTGTGTGTGTGGGGGGGGGGGGGGGGGGTTCACCATATTTACTAAAGAGCTATAAATTGGCAAAAATAACCAAAATCCAAAATTTCATAAAAATGCATCGTTTTTTTAAATATGTTTAGATTTTATTCTTATTTTTTCATTCCATTTTCTTGCCCCACACTAATAGACTTAAATAATGTCTTGAAAAAATAGTATCATTTGTTTCATGTTATTTTGAGTCTAGAAATAGTGTTTCATTCAAAATTCTGTATCTACCGGTATAGGGAATTGAACAAAATCTAATGGCTTGTTGTCAAGGTATGATTTTTGTATCCAAACCATTGACGATTGCTGCAATCTATCCCAGTCTTTGAAATTCCAAAATATGATCCTGTTGTTTCCATTTTTCATTTCAGCGGGATTGTCATCACCTGGAGACTCCTCTAGTGGTGGTATGTATTAATTCTTTATTTCACTGTTAACATATTATTCTTAAGTATTTGCGACAATCACTTTCTCCTGATACCAACCGTATAAAATTCTTCATTTCATTATGAACATATTATGTTTGAGTATTTGTGAGGATCACTATCTCTTTATGATACCAAGGATATGCATACAAGGCATAATAATCAGTTTATAAAATACCTTTTCAAGGTTTTATTAGGACTTGAAAGAGAGAAATAAAACAACAACTAGCCAATACAATATATTTGAATAACTTCTTTGTTTTTCTACTCTTTCAGGTTTGGGATGGATTCTCTTGGTTATCATTGCTTCAATTGTCATTATTGTTGTCATTGTCTTTGGAGTTTATGTCTACTGCAATAGAAGATCATCAAAGTATGTATCACTTCTTCATTTTAATGTGACGCTATTTCTTTTGGACAGTATACTGGGATATTTGAATTTGTATGTATATGAAATTGGTGCAGAAACAAGGTCTGCATCATTTTCCTCCACATCAGTGTATGTTTCCACACACATGAGGAGACACACACACACACACACACACACACACACACACACACACACACACACACACACACACGTACATACGTAAACACACACACACACCTGCCTACATACACACAAACAAATACATATGTACATGTACATACATACATACATACATACATACATACATACGTACATACGTACATACGTACGTAGTACGTACGTCATACATGTGTTCGCTGATTTGCCAGTGTCTTTTGAATTTATATACCCCGGTAGTGATTTTCTATCAACTTTATGCAGCACATGTGCTGATTCACCAGTGTCTTTTGAATTCATGTAGTAATTTTCTATCAACTTTATGCAGAGCGTTTGCTGATCTGCCAGTGTCTTTTGCAATGGATGAGTATGGTGACAGAATCAACTATGGCAGTTATGATATGCCTACTGATGATGTAAGAATCTAGTACAAAAAATATCTGTCACAAGACACACTCAGCCACATATTGTATGGGATTTCACTATGGTAACCATCAAAGCCATGCCATGTTGACATATGAGTCATGCCTGATGTAGTTGCCTGTCCAAATTACTATACAAGGGAAGTCCTGAATTTGCACTATTCATCAGAACACTCTGACAAATTTCAAACTGCTAACAGCAACACATTTTGTGAGATGTACATTGTATGGCATACTGAAACTGTGCAACCATGGCTGATTGTGTCTGTAGGACAAATTTTACTATTTATGTCACTGATTTGACTTATCACACATAAACCTCTAGGAGCAGCAGTGCTTATGCATTTACTGGTGGGGTTAGCACAATGGAGAATCCAGCATTTGGTTATCAATTGGATGATTCAGACGTGAGTGCCATTATAAACATTCAACTTGATCTGGTTAAATCAACAACAAATAATGGCAAACTTTCTCATAATCCATTCCTTTTTTTTCTGTTTCTTCTCTTGTTAATAATTCTGATTGTCAAAGACCAAGACCCAAAATATTTGAAGAGGATCAGTAACAAGCTTTATATGGCAAAGTTTGGTGAGATTTGGAGGCAAGGAGAGTTTTCGGAAGCTCTGAATCCATGTTAACCCAAACTGATTAATAAACAATTTAACAAACAGCATTTATGTGTCATACTGGAATGAATGGAGTTTTATCAAATGATATGAAAATGAATTTCCATGTAAAGAATTGAATACCCTAGTCTGTATTGTAACCCAAACAAAATGAGAGAGACAAGTAACATTAGGGTTAGGGATGTTAGAGTACCCACCTTGACAAAACTTTAGAACACTGGGTCCTACAGATATGTTGTGCACCCTAGTCTGTTTTGTAACCCAAACAAAATGAGGGTGACAAGTAACATTAGGGTTAGAGATGTCAGAGTACCCACCATGACAAATCTGTAGAACAATGGTCTGGTTCTGTCATCACATGGAAAACTTTGGCCATTCCAGTGTCATTCTGGTATTAGCTGTACATCATCACTTAATGATGTCTTCTGTTTTAATTGTTACAGTTTGCAACAGGAGAGGCAGATACTGGCATGTTTATGGTAAGATGACACCATTGGGTACAAGAGTGACAAGAACACTTGTGACAAGCCATACACTTTTACACAATTACACTCCCAGTAGGGTAGTGTATCTAATAGTTCATCACATGTATATCAGCCATTGACATTAATCTATCAATGTACATTGATAATTACACTTTCAGTAGGGTAGTGTACTAGTATCTAATAGTTCATCACATGTATACCAGCCATTGATATTAATCTCTCAATATACATTGGGCATACAACGTCATCATACAAGATGGCATCACTGATGTCGAGCAGCTGTGCCATAATTCACGGCGGAAAGGTGAATCTCTAATGGAATTTTTAGAGAAAAGTCGATGTGTGCATGCAGTAGTAGTGTGGGCACACCCTGTAAAGCTCTGTTTTGTATCTGTCAGGCAGATCCCACAAACTTACAGATTTTGAAACAGAGCCCAAACAATCATAGTGTTTAGACTTGCGGTAATACTAACGCATTGACTTGTGGGTACATAAGTGCTATCTCACGTGATCCGTAGTACCTACGGAATGGTGAGGTAGAATTACACTTGCAGTAGGGTAGTGTATCTAATATCTCATCACATGTATACCAGCCACTGACATTAATCTATCAGTGTACATTGATAATTACACTCACATCAGGGTAGTGTATCTAATATCTCATCACATGTATACCAGCCATTGACATTGTGTTCACACTAAGATAAAATGTAACATTTCATGCCCTGCACACTATTAATGCTGTATTTTGTTTGTGTAATTCTTAGCAAAAAATGCACAAGATGTAAAAAAAATAAAAAACATTGTGCTACCTGATTGAAACTCTATAGTCTCTCTGGTTTGGTAGTAACACTCAATAACTCATATAGAGAAAATAATGTACAGATCTGTCACTCAATATGCTTGAGAATTATACAGAACCATTGGCACACTGACTTCACCAAAGGTTATCATTCTTGTTTCCCTTGTATTTGTATGTAAAATTTCCTGCAATTTTGTTTCTACAGAAAAAGGATCCATTTGCATTGGCAAACCCACTGTATGCTGAAGAGGATGCACTCTCACCGGAGACTCAAGAAAATGATCATGAATTCAATCCTGAATCAAAGGCATAGATTATGACCTTTGACCCCCTACATCAAATACTGAAGGGTGTGATTATAACTTTAATCCTGAATCCATCAAATTTTGACCTTTGACCCAGACAAAGATGGCAATTATTATTAAATTCAATCCTTACTTTAAGGCAAAGAATTTACAAGTAATTCGACCTTTTATCTTTGCCCCCAAACACTGAATAATAATGATTACAAATTAAATCGGTAATCTTAGAATTTATCCATAATTTGACACCCGACCCAGTCTTATGAACTGATGTGAAGTTATTACAAGGTTGCCACTGATTGCAACACATACATTTACATATTGTAGTATGTGTATGATTTTCATTATAGACATATCCATCTTTACAGAATTCCATTTTTTCTATTAAGATTATATTTCATAAATGTACCTGTTCTTCATTTTTTTATTGACTTGGGTATCGTGTTTCAGAAGGCACATTTCAAGTTTAGTACATTGTACACTAGTTGATACGATATCTGGACATTTGATTTTTGTAATATGAAAACTTGCTTGTTTTCTAATGTACTTGACATGTTATTTGTCAGATTATTTTTTTTTAAATGTTGGAATGTACAGATGTAGATTTTAAGCCTGATTCATAAAATTTGTTCATTTTATATTAATTTTTTTATAACATGACAAAGAAACTTTCATTAATAAAGTTGTAGTTTTAGTGAATTGACATCTCTTTGCATGAATTCTTTCCATGCAACTCTAGTGTGTATGTGTTTTATTTCCAGATTCACAGTATTACTAGAAAATAGACCATATACCATAATAATGATATTGTGATTTAAAAATGGATAGGGTATTTGGCATCACTGGTATTCTGTGGGGTGAGGTATTTGACATCTCTGATTTTAGTATGACTTTAACTGAGAGTTAGTAGTGCTATAAGCATGATGATGAAGAATAGAACAGGTACAGGTACACCTCCATTGCTTTTGGTGCTCATATCACCTTTTTACTGAGTGATGGCCATATTTGTAGTGAACAATCATAATGTACCACATAGCTCAATAGATTCAATATATATATATATATATATATATATATATATATATATATATATATATATATATATATATATATATATATATATATATATATATATATATATATATATATATATATATATATATATATATATATATATATATATATGCCATACAATTGTCTCTCCAAATGTTATTCAGTGTAAACATTCTTTTAAACCCTTGACCTGGTTGATTGAGTTATAATGCTACAGACTGTCTGCAGTATACAAGAAAAAGCTTGATTTTGATAATTGACCCCGAAGGTCACATGCAAGTTCAAATGTCACTGTGTTCCAAGAAATCTTGCACGTGATTATATGGGGTTAGACGTTTGAATGGAGTCCCTATATATTGAAGGTTTTGACTTGTGCAGTAATATATTGATTATTACTCCAAATATGGCCATCATTCGGTAAAAGGTAATTTGAGAACCAAAAGTTATCATTATGTATATTTCTTTCCTTCTATGTTACCTGTGACCATGATTGAAAAGAAATTGGGAGTAACTAAATGGTGCAAAGTGTCTGTAATAGGCAAGAAATGGCTTGATTTTGATAATAGACCCTCAACACTGATCAATATGAGAATTTATGTAAGAAACAGGGACAATAATAATATATACGTGTACCAGTCAGTTCAGACATGGCTATATATGTCATTGTAGAAAAGGATTTTCTTCTTCCATCACAATCCAAAACACAATGACCCCCCCCCCATCCACAATTTTCAAAACAGCATGACCACCCCCACCCCCCCCCCCACACACACACACTGCCAATTACAAAAATAGGGCGACTCCCCTACCAATCCCCCCCCATCCGAAGAAACTGACCGGTCCCTAACGCCATGGCATGCGTCAGTCCATATTACTAGCATGTACTCTCACAACAACTGTGTACAAATACACATGCTATTTTAGATTTAGGAAAGTTTCGAAAATTCCACGCTGAACGATTCTGTTCAAAGCCCCACTATGTTCTCACTCTCACAAACCAAGCTGAGACTAGCAAATTTATTATGTTTTGTTCAGTTTCAAAAGATTGTTACTGCAACATTTTTACAAATGCGGAACAAGTTCCCTGTGGTAAGATGTCACAAAATTGTGTCGCGATTGTTTGAGGAACTTTATACAAACAGTTCACTAGTGAATAGATATCAGAAAATGCCTTGACTACATACATAAATTATGTATAATGTATACTAAACGACTCAAGAGTTCATACAGAGTTCTGCCGTTGGGATTTCCCGGTTAGTGCATAACATATTATATGAGGAAGTAAGTCATTTCAGCGACGTATGTTCTATCAACAACAACGGCATCACAACAAGACAGCGATAGTATATGGAAGATACGGGTAGGTGTTTTTTTTCTTCAAATATACGGGTTTGGCCATGGAACATGTCAAATTCTTGTCTGAAGCAAGTAGTCTGTAAGCATGTGACAGGAATATCTGTGTACTAACACGCATTAACAATAATGAACTAGATGTAAACATGGTTTCTGTTCTTACATGTATATCCTTTGCTATCATCATCAGTAGTGTACATATCAAACTATATGAAATGTTAATCTTTCAGTAAGAGATATTGAACATTAGACAATTGTTTTCCAGCCATGCTATCTTTTAAAATACTAAACATGTAGAGTCATGACATTCTTCCGTCTTATCTAAAATGTGATGTCCTCATCACTAAACTCTCTTATTCTCAGAAAACTTATACCAATACCTATTGAAACGAGATGGCGTACATTTATGAAAGTGCGTCTTAATTATTGTCTTGACGCCCATGTCAGCTATTGCAATAATAAGATTTTATCTAACTGGGTATTTTCTGGCATATGCAAAACATTTGATGTCGTAGCTAGCACACGATGTACTCATGGACGACTAAAAATAGAATTTTCAAACACAATAGTATAAAATAACTAGACGTTGATTACATGACATTTAAATACTTGTTATTTGTAAAACTACACAGCTCGTCAACAATAAATTTTTAAATTAGTAAAAGATTGCTCTGTAAACTGAGATAGATGAAGAGTAATGGATGAATACAGACGTTACTTAGCTGTATTGATCATGATAAGAAAGTCATAGAAATGAGATTAAAGATACATCTCTGCAATTCAACAAGTTCCCCTTCCAGCAGTTATGATTGGCGTGTGATGGATTGGTATAAACTTTACATAATTATTTACATTATAATGAAGTATGACAATTCAATATTTGCATTAATGGGTCCCTTAATTACGTAGTTATTATGGCTTTCTGTCGACATATAGTCAAAAGTACAAGTTAATACTTGATTCCTAATTGTGGGCTTTTCGATAGGTTATAGTGGTTCTATCAACCCACATAATTAAAAATAAAAACACGAATGCGAGAGTCATAATAAGTTTTGTAATTTTGGAGAACGATAATTTCTTTTCAGCAACACTGTACTTATGGAAATTAATTATACAATTACTCGGACATTAAAAATCAAAAGCTATATACAACGAGCTTTACAAAGCACGTGCACTTTATTGATGTTTTTGTAATGTCCAAAATTATTTTAAAATTTGAAGTTTGCGTTCTTAAGATATTAAGATAAAATATTGCCCTAATTACCAAATATCATCAATACTTCAAATTACTCACCGAAATTGGTTGAGTTTGGTTTCATATGCGTTTGATATTTTATCGCCTACTAAAGATATAGTTTTTGATAATGTAGTTCGATAATTGGCCCATTAGGACTTTGTGATGTGTCGTACCCACGCGTACGGGGTATGCAAATCACAGTATCTCAAATCAATTAATGTATTTAAACAGACCCTGGTTTGGATAATGTATCACATATTGGCAGATAATACTCTTACAGACGTCCAATTTTCCAGCTGTTCGGAATTCGACAAAAAATTTCTTGCATATACTGAATGACAATGTGATCGAAAATTGATAATAAGCTTCGGTGCCAGGTGTGGGAGAGGGTATCCCTCCTACGGTGCAGGTCATTTGCAAATTACCGTACAAAGCCATTTAGAGTAAAACAGAAAGTATAGAAATTTACTCAAAATGTACTGCTAAGTCAGTTTACAATATATTATTCCTACAGAACACAATGACTTCGGAATCGACAAGTCCACTATTAGAAAACGTCGAAGCGGCAGAAGAGCGAATGCATGGCTGCAAATATTGGCCTATTGTAGTAAAGGCAAGTTTGCTTTTACTCGGCTTTAGGGTAAACAATCCTAATCGTCAGTGTATTTTACATGAGGAAGGACAGATACATCTAAATAAGACAAAATGCGGAAGCAGAAGTGGAGACGTACATACACAAAACCGAAAAACGATAATTGGATATGGGTCGGTAAATACAGACTCTTGTATTGTCTGTGACAGCCTGAACCCACGACCAGTGGCCATGACCCCGGGTAAGGTTTACTATAAATTACACAGAATTTGTAATGTGATATATGTAAAGTTTGCGCTCTGGCTAATACACTTTTACTTTCGAAGATTTGTATTTAAATGACATACACTAATGTGTGTGTGTGTGTGTGTGTGTGTGTGTGTGTGTGTGTGTGTGTGTGTGTGTGTGTATGTGTGTATGTATGTATGTATGTATGTATGTAAGTATGTGTGTGTATGTATGTGTATATGTATGTATGTATGTATGTATGTATGTATGTGTGCGTGTGAAGGAGTACATTATGTTATTTTGTATTTTTGCATCAAATGTTCATCAGGATTATTTTTAGCACAATTGAACTGATAATGTTCAGTAGTGCTTATAGGCATGGTGCGGTGTCTGTCAGTCTGTGTATGTGTGTGTGTGTGTGTGTGTTTGTGTTTGTTGTTTGTTGTGTGTGTGTGTGTGTGTGTGTGTGTGTGTGTGTGTGTGTGTGTGTGTGTGTGTGTGTACGACTTAAACTCAGGTATTTTATTTGGGTCAAAAAGTGTCATTTTTGGTGAAAAAACTGGGCAGATTGGTGTAAACTTTGGTGGGAGCGTTCTTAGGGGTGTGTAAATTAAGATATGTTCATGACATGATGATTCCATCAGTAATATGCAAATTAGGGCTAAAAATGTGTCTTTTTGGTAAACAGTCTTTAATTTCCAAACTACTGAGCAGGCTTTGCTGAGGTTTAATGGGGATGCATTTGGGGTGTAGATGAAAAAGTATTGAGCATATAAGGATCTCATCAGTGAAATGCAAATTAGGTACAGAAATTTGGTGAGATGTTTCTAGGAGTGTTATTCTGTAGATTTTATTCAAAACATTTTGACACAATTGGCCCTAGCAACCATGACCAAGCCCATAACAGCAGCCAAACGATTGTGTATTTCACAAAGATAACAACAGGGATTGTTAGCCAAGTCAGTAAAAACATTCAAAAAGTGCATGCAAATATGCCTAGCAACAACACCACACCCATAGCAACATTCATCGCGTATATTGCAAATATAACAACAAGGTTCATGCATAGGCATCTGGATAATAGTTTTTTTTTAAATGTACAGTGTGCTACAACGCCATTGACGCTATTTTTTAATTTTTTGTGTATCTCTTAAGTGTTCTCCCTCAACTTTATAATATTCCCCGGTATGCACATATTTAAAATCTTATGAAACCTTGTTTTTGTTTGTTTTTTTTGGACAGCTACAAACAAAGATACAACCTCCCGTCGTAAGAGGGCGCTGCAACTGATGTGGATTTGCCTGGTGACTGGTACATTCGGAGTCAACTTCATGAGACATATCATAACTCGCTGGGGACTCAGCGGTATGCTGCTGTATACACTCTCCTATACCACATTCTTCGGTCCATTCCTAGCTATAATCACCTACCGACTGATTGCCATGACTCTGTCGTGCCGCCCGACCGGTACACGGGCTGTATATGCTTTCACAGATCAAAACGTACTCGGTATTTTAAATCGTGTCAATTTAAAGTGTTGTTCAGTTTATGGATATCTGTATTTGATATTAGTTATCATCTATACAGTCATGTCCACTTGCTTTAATTTTTATCATTATTTTCACGATTGTCATGAGCTTTATTCTTGGGGTGTATTTACTTATATTTGTGAAGTACTTGGTATGTATATTTTCGCCGCCTTTTGGTTTATCGTTTTACTACTACGTAGATCAATCCAGCGCGATTTGAGATCAGTAGCTCTCTTTCTAAAACAACACCATGAACACGATGTAGCCTGTCGTCACAGAATCATGGACAGTTTTGTTGAATTTTCTCGACTTGAAAATTTGATTTTTGGGTGGATTGTATTTCAGGTATCATTTGTAACTTTTAAGGTATTTAGTTTGTTGTATTGGGATTACTATGTCTACAGTACTCAGATCAAGTTGCTTAGCAACGATGAGCAGATAGAGGTGAGACTGATTGATGTTGTTATGTGGATTGAGATTGTGATTTTTGCATGTTTGCCTCTCTGTTCTGCTGGTTGGCTAAATATTCATTACATTTGGGAAAAGTTTCTAGCCTATGTGGAATACGAACAGACGGGGAGGGAGTATTGGTTCTGTTTTAAAATGATCAAACATTTGTATAAGGGAAGGGATAACATAAGTATTACTTTATGTGGGTGTGTATTGAGTGTGTTCGTCTCGTTACATCTGAGTGGGCAACATGCTAGGTATTGGTTAGGGGGTATATGTTACCACGCTTACAACACAACCAATCACACCCTTATTTAGTCTAGTGTTGTCCTCCATCGAATCTCAATATCTCTCTTTAGAGATTATTCGATTCCACGTTAGCTTCCACAGGTGAAGTCACAAAAGCTGTTCTTGCGAAAAGCTGTTCTTTTGCAATTTTTCAGTGTGCGGGCAATTTTTTTCCCGATTGGTAGGGGGGGAAGCAAACTAGGAAGAATAGCGTCGGGGAAGTCCTGAATTTGATACAGTGGGATGGAAAATATGGAATTGTGGGGGGGGGGGGGGGTCGAACATTGTGTACCTCAAAATGAATTGTTGGTATAGTGGATAGCACAAACGTTTTCCTGGTGGTGAGTGGGTAAATCATTCGCAATATCGGGTGGACTGTGGGCTGGCGAGCAAGTTGAAACCCAGTGGGAGGGAGCTCGAAGGGGAGGGAGGGCAGATATTCTTCACCACCACTGAGAGGGCACATAAGAGCAGCTAAACACCCTCCCCACAATTTATTTTGGGGTTCGATTCTATTAAAACGTCCTTTTTGGTCTGAAACAACATATACAGCTAAAATGATGTAGGCTTGGTGTTTCACTCATAGGCATTACAGCTAAAATGATGTAGGCTTGGTGTTTCACTCATGGGACATTACGTTTTTGACAGCATATTTCAACTCTAGACTAACAATAACAGAGACACAATAAACACAGCGCATGATCCTTTGCCCATTCGTCATTGAAAGAAGATTCATCACTCGCAGATAAATTCTGACAAGTATCAAAGTCAGTATTACTACTGTCTGTCACTGCTTACTCTACTAACTGGCATGAACCGGAACTCTCTATGATGTCATAATCCACAAAATGGCGAAAAAATAGCCAGTATAACTGCAAATTCATGGCTCGGGTCGCCGCTGATCGCCAATTTTAATTCTTTTTTTTTCTCACTTTATATAATGCAATTTTGAATACTGTAGTTAGCTTTACATTTAGTAAAATATATGTCTTAACTAGTAAATTTTACTAGCTAAGAGACATATAAAGAATATTTTTAAGGTTGTGGGATGGAGTCTTGAAGCACCTTTAATATTTAGTATGTGCATTACTAAATAGCCAATATTAACTAACCAGATGAAAACATTAGTCATTCAAGGACCTTATATGAGCGCAGCTTGTCACGGATAAATATATTTCGCTTCAAGATAAGTCAGTGGCTGTTCATTTAACATTGAACGCAGTTTGTCACTGATAAATAAAAAAAACAGTTACCTGTTGCTAATGGAGTATCGACGCAGCTTGTGTTACAAAGTTTCTTTCTTATAAAGTGGTTGAGAGTTCCGCTGATGTTCATCACTTGTAAATAAATTATGTAAAACAGGCTGGCGATTTTATCTTTTGAAGTCAATTTGTCGTCATTGTCTAAGAATAAAACTTTTTATTTTGAAACTTATTAAACATGCACGTGACTTCTGATAACAATAGAAATGATATTGCTTCATCAATAGTGAACATAGAGAAAAAAATGTGAATATAGTACGTATAATAGATGTATACTGTATTTGTAAAATGGAACTTACGGATCACCTTTGAATCGGTGATGCGAAGTTAAATGTTTGACGATTTCCCATTAAAACCATGTCGAGCTGTACAACATTAGTGCAATGTACAATTACTGAAGTTCGAATAGCAAATCACAGTCTACTGAGCTCTGTTTATCATACATCCATCCTCATCACCTAGTATTACATGTTTGCATTGAACTGATGAATATCCCTTGACATTGGTGGACATTTAGGAGATGATCCTTCATGTGCTTTGATACTTCAGTTGAATGCCCTAGTTCAAGAAGAGGGACATCCATACTTTACTTTGGGTTTGGAACCCCCCCCCAAAAAAAAAAAAAAAAAGAAAGAAAAAAGATACTGTATTTGAGACACCGCCGAACTATATATTTGCAAAGTCCGTAGCATACGCTCGTTTGCTTATATTGAATCATTTAATGTCATACAATTACAATACAGTTGTATGTATCTTTCTTTTACGTGTACGATGGACAAGGTAAAATAACTTGGGCAAGTCATGTTCGTAGCCTTTTACCGATATATGATTTTAATTATGAATGGATGGCTCAAGAGGTTGGCACTCAAAAATATTTTCTGTCATTATTTATGTCGAGAGTCACTGAAGTAGCACGTAAGGAATGGCATACAAATATACGAAAGGAATAAATAAAGAAGTAATGCTGACAACGGTCATTTTAAATGTTATGTTGAAACTTGTTTGCAAGACTTTATAGTGCTACAAGTATTTCATTCTTTTAGATGTATGACAAACGTGTGACTTTACTCGCTTCATCCATCCGGCCAATTCATCCCGCTTCCGTACGTACATACATACATACATACATACATACATACATACACACACACACACACACATACATACATACATACATACATACATACATACCGATACAATACATACAGAAAGACATTGATGTTCAATAAATTACACTTGAAATGTTTTGAAAATATTTAATTAGTAAATCACTGAAATATTTGGCAATAACAATTGTCAAACATCGCCTACAAAGGACAAAGTGTGCTTAAATAAAGAATGCGTTGTATGTATGTATGTATGTATGTATGTATGTATGTATGTATGTATGTATGTATGTATGTATGTATGTATGTATGTAGGTAGGTTTTCATCAAGACACATACTCCTGTTCTGATATGATTCTAGCTGGAACATGTGATTTTATTACGTCAATAGAATTAGGACAGTAACCAGTTGATATCTCCATCACCACTACCCTCGTCACTTCTGATTCCACAGTCTGTTGAGTCGGTTCCATAACGACATAAGGTGAATTCAGATCCTTCACCTCCGTCGTCACACTGGCCATCTTTTGCATGTATACAAGAATCGTCAAATCCTGTATATTTTGAAGAAGAAGAAGAAGAAGAACAATTGTTTGGTTAAAATCTTGTGTCGTAGATAATGTACAAATTGTACTTGCCGCCATGATCCGTTCAAATGATATTTGCCATAATGCATTCACATTATATTGCCATAATGCATTCACATTATACACTTGCTATAATGCATTCACGAAATTAAATTTCATCTGTGTAGATATATATAGCAAACATATATTCGGTTAAGATATATAAATTCAGTGCAATTAAGGATACATCAGCACTCCGCTAGTGAGATGTATTATCTTTCAATACGCGATGTGAGATTTAGCAATTTAAATCATCCTGGTCGAGCAAGAATGTTTATTGCTATATTATTGAAAATCAACCGTGTGCGTCCTTACATGCGACCGAAATGTCAGTATACATGCACAACATTTTGATAGAAAATAAAAACTGCATCATTACGGCAGTAGCATAGCCGATCTTAAAGTGGTCATATTAATGACAAATGGGGATTTCTAATTAATATGACAACTGTACTATGGTTTTCTACTTGAAGAAAACAAATTGTGAAATAGCACCCTTCAAGTCCGTATTCCTAACCTAAGAGTTAATAATAATAATTTATTGTTTAAAGACCACTACACAAACATTTCTCAGCGGTCTGAACATTACAAAATGAGAAAGACTAGCAAAAGAGCAGCAACAGTAAAAATCTAGCATAAGAACACAATGAAAAGTTTAAAAGCGTCTCTAAAAACAAAATCGGATTTAAAAATTAGCAATCAATTTAAAAACATCAGCAATAGCATTGTCGGAAAATATACGTTTTAAGAATCTTCTTGAAAGGAGCAAATTTCTCAATTAGTCGAAGCTCAAGCGGTAAACTATTCCACAGTTTAGGAGCATACACACTGAAAGCCCTGTCACCATACGTTTTAGAAGGTTGTTTTCCATGATCTTTAATAGAGAAAGGATTCAACCTGATTCAAACACTCTTTCTCGTATTATGTAATGGATGATCGATACTGATAAGTTCGGACAAGTAGTTCGGCGCTACTTCTCCTTGACGGATAATTTTGAAGAAAATGCAAAGAACTCGCTGTTCGATTGGCAGCCAATGTAAATCCTTATCAAAAGCTAAACACTGTGTAAAGAGGATTGTCATTATACGTACAATAACAAATATATTGCACATTTTTTTTAACGTTTTGCAATTTATTGAGTTACAAACTATGATTACGTATACTGTATGTTGTTTCACATTGTTTTTTCTCCAAGTATAAAAACTCGTTGAGTTGTTTTAGGAATTAATTAAACATCCAAAATAAAGACCTATTTGTCACACATATAGCAACTTTAAGTAAAAGCAAGTAACTCACATCAATAATGATTTCAATAATCTAGACATTATTATGAATGCTGATAACGTCGCTGATGTTGCGGACTTGCCTGTACATTTACAAAGGAAATTGAATCAACTTGAATTGTTCTGTGATCATTGGGGTATGTCAGTAAATTTAGACAAGTCTAAAATTATGGTTTTTAGGAATGGGGGTATTCTTAAAAAGTATGAGAAATGGTTTTACAGGGGATCGCCTGTAAATGTTGTTAAACACTATAATCATCTTGGAATACTTTTCTTCAGGGCTGTCTTGGTCACCTGCCAAGAAGAACATGTCTTCTAAAGGAAATAAGGCTATTTATCAAATTCAAGTTGTTATAAAAAAAACTAGGTGGGCTTTCAAAAAGTTTTATGAAAGACTACAAGATTGTTACTGTCAACCTCGCTTCAATTTCCTCGCTTCATGATTCTCGACGCATGCGTAGTCATGTAAACTTTAAGTCAATGCTTGAACCTGAATTGTACCTTTCATGTGTTCAAATCATAAAATGTAAATTTGATCTTGCTAAGCTCCGTTGTTGTAGTCACAATTTAGCAATTGAAGTGGGACGCCATTGTAATCCACCTATTCCTGTTGAACTTAGAGTGTGTCCATATTTGTAAAAGACAAGGTTTTACAGTTGTTGAGGACGAATGTCATTTTATATTGTTTTGTCCTTTATATAACGACCATTTCATTCCTCAAAGATTTAGAAGAAACACCATAAAAGAAAAAAAAAATTTTCCTTACTGACATGCAAAAATGAAGTTGTCCAGTATAAACTATATGTTTTTGTACATAAATCTTTTAACGCTCGGTCTATAGTTTCATTCGCAAAAATAGATGCAATATATATGTTCTTTTTCTTCTCTACTGTAATGTAAACTGTTTTGTGCGATGGGCCGAGGCCTTAGCATTTAAAATTAAGTATTAGTATATTTATTATTATCATTAGTGACTCACATTAACATTAAATATGCATTTATATATGCGTGTATGTGTGTGTGTGTGTGTGTGTGTGTGTGTGTGTGTGTGTGTGTGTGTGTGTGTGTGTGTGTGTGTGTGTAAACATACCAGTTCTGTCACCACAATCTGCACAGTCGGATCCAAAAAGACACGCATTATAATGATGTCCAGGTCCACCGTCGTCACATTCACCGTCAAAAGCAAAACGACAGTCATTGGTACATACTAGATAGATCCAAAGAAAGTCTTAGATTAGTAATCAGAGTACATTATTCAAACTAAGATTTCACACCAAAACAAAATCAACACATGAAAGAATGTAGCCCTCTAAAATTATGATTCAATTGTCAATTGACCGAATTGTAATTCAAAACTATGTTGTTATTTATTATTTTTTCGTTACCTCTTTTTTTTAGTCACGGTTTTATTTCAAACTTTTGTTGACTGTTATCCGTGTTTAAATGAAACACTGTGTAAGCTGGGGGAGGGGGACTATTCTACAAAATATTTGAGTTGGTTTGAAAATGTCGTCACGGTCACGAGAATAAATTCTACCTCACCAACCAAATCAGAAAACCCCTCTTAAAAAGTGCGTTAGTCCGACAATGAATTAAGCAGATAATTTATATGAACAAATAGACCTTAACAAACTGAATCAGTCGTCTGTTGATTGCTGATTGCGTGAAACTCTGAGTGACGACTCATGACCTCATAATTTCTTGGATTAAGTGCCTGCAGCTGTGTGTTTGTGCGCACCCGCGCGCGTGCATGTTTGTGTGTATAACACTTTATATTACAACTTTTCAAAAATAAATGAATCAGGGGACCATACCGGGTCTAACGCCACAGTCAGTGCAGTCCGATCCATAGGCACAATTACTCGTTTCCGCTGCCTCAGCTCCATCGTCACATCTGTAATTACCAGCCATTCCACACGTATCAGTGCATTCTGGGTGGAAAATGACAATGATTACATGTACTATAGAATATATTGAGTTTATAAGATGCCTTAAATACTGAATGGTCAACATTCTTTTCTATCAAAGAGAACTAAATCCTACACTAGTGTACCATACATGTGATGTAACAACATTTTTTGACGTTTCAAATAACAGTTCTTTGACAATAGATAGGTATTGGCAAGATAACTGAGGGCTATAGGCTGTATGTATTTTTTAAGTCTTACATACGATACATACCGTGATGCTATCTCAAAGCACCATGTTATCATAGCGACACATACACTATCTCAGCCCACCATAGCGGTACATACAATTATACTGTCGCAGACCATAGACCCTCCTTGGTGGAGGGTCTATGCTCAGACCAATGGTCTTAACACTTGTGACATTTGTGTTAATTGGTTTATATATCATATTTGCCCAGTATAGCACCCAAGTTAACGTCGTAATTTATCATGCAAAAAAGTCAGAGATGATGAATGGACAATGATTGATGTTTACCTACCGGTTATGTGTGATTGTTTCCTCATTTTCTACGATATAAAGAGAAAGAAAAAACAGTTGTTATCATTCATTGTATTAAAAAACATGACAACACTTATTTGAAACACTTATTGTCTCGCTATGACCGTATAATAGACATCTATTATCTATTACTCTGAGGTTTGGGAGGGACGGCGAAATCAAGTACGGGTCACTATTATCATATCTCTGTCCATTTTCACATATAGAAAACATCTCGTATCTCGTTACACAGAAAGGTTGTCAATACTTATTTGTAAGTATTCTGTCATTTATGTTTGTAAGGGTTTATATGCGGTTATTTTATTGTTGTTTTCTTTCTTTCTCTACATCCATGTTCTCAAAGATTGAAAAGAGAAAACTGTGCTGGCTAAGTATTTCCAAGTACAGGTTACAGCCCAATGTGAGACCTTTATTGGAAAGCTCACATCTATATTTGTAAAGAAATCTCTCATTGTTATGTATGGACGCTGAAAATGATGTCCAGTGTGCCCATAATGTACATCTCTGAAGTACGGGGAGGGGGGGGGGCTGTAAAATGACACATTAAAATGTATGGTAGTAAATGAAGTGAACAGTTTTGCCAACGTACAATGTAAACGACTAGACTGCTCCTGAGACAGACAGACAGAGGCAGGGGAAGAGAAATTTAGGCATACACAAACACATTCGCTTTGCAGTCACCCACCTCATCACTGAATATATGCTTTAGAAATGTTCAAATGTACTCAGTAAACGATCGCTCCTGATGTTTAATGTGGTTCAAATCATTAACAAAATATTTCGTGTCCACCCCTTTCAGACCATCAGAATTTCCATGCCTCCCCTCGAACCCTCAATTTGTTTTCAGTAATTGATTTTTTGAGTAAACTGAGTAGATATAGTTTGTTCACAGTTTTATCGACATAATAAGAAACAGTTGTATCATTTAGTAAATATATTGCAAGTTTAATGGGTTTCAAAGGATTAATGTACTAGGAAATTGACATCTACATATTTCAGCGATACTAAAGAAATGAACAATATCTATTTGAAATTTGTACTGAAAGCTTTCCCCAATAGTACCATACAAATACAAATACAGACACAACCATGACATTGAGGTACTTCTGCCATGGAAGACTTCCACTTTTAACAAATCAATGCAAAGTGTGAAGCATACCAACGCTTCCAAACAGTGTATCTACTTATAGTTAGACATGAATACAAATATTACTTCAAATCAGATTTGAACATCCCTTTTCTCTGCAGGGAGAATGTATTTTGAACTGGTATGGACACATAATAACTGCAAAGATAACTCCCTTACTGTCCGATTGCTTTTGCATATATAATAAATAACCGTTCTTTACAGCACAACTATCCTTCTCACAATGTATATTAATTTTTATATTGAATGAATCAAAGTTGAAATGTGTATTTGTTTTGAGTGAAAAGTTAATTATTTTTTTTTGCTTTTTAGGGGGTGGGGGTCATGAAAAAAAACCACCCAAGAATCTGGGGGCGGGGCTACTTATCATTACTGCCGATGCTAACAGTAACACCCCTTTAGCACCTTCTTAGACCTGTACCCATATGGTGAATAACGCCACCAGCCTACGATTTGGGGCTATGTGTAAATAAAACTTGTTTGTCTAAACTAAGCATCTTGCTAGAACTAGTTGACATCTTTTAATCCGATGTACCATGGATCACAGTCCTGCTTGCAGACGGTACACGAGTTTCGCTCAACACCGTCCTACAAAAAGCAATGTAACCGACCTATAGCAAGTGCGAAAGCAAAATGCTTTTGCACCAATTACAAAAGAATTACATACAAAGTTATCTAATATTAGCAATCGATGTACACATTTTTCATCTCTTTGACGATAGTAGTCGCTGGTATGATCACAAAAAGTGTCGAAATCGGAACTTTTCCAGTTCCGACTAATTTCAAAAGTTCCGCTACATTTGATCGGGACGTCCACTTTGGCATCGTAGGTAATGCTCCTCTTTACGGAAAAATTACGATTGAACTTTTATTTCGGGTTTTCTGGTCCTCCGGACTGGGACTTTTGTAGCCAAGGCGAGGTAAAATTACTAAACAGTCGATTTATTACTAATATTTGAACACAGGTGCGTTAATTCTTTAGTTACCAGCATTTCTGGTAAGCCCAGGTTTCACGACTGGCGCTTTGTAGGACGGAGAAGGAAGGGACAACTTACTCCGTATGCAAACAGGACTACATGGCTTCCCAGACCACTATAGTGGTGTGAGATGGATCATGGTCCCTACGAAATGGATGTAGCCTAGTAGTAGTAGAAATGTCTACATTTGTGAACAGCGAGAAATGTATAGTCTCTCCGAGAGACTGTGTCTGACTGTACAATGTTGTGCCGATCAATGCCTCGGCTCCTCTTCGCAGGTTTGTGACAATGACGCTGGGGACTAATCTCCATAACATTTTTTTTTTCGAAAAGGGAGATATTTTCTTACTGAAAAAAGTGAGTGTCACGAATGTTCGATTCCTGGCCACATAAAGGTTCGTTGTCAGTATAATTACACCAAACACGGGTTAAAGGACAAATACTCAATTTTGTACTCGCGATTTTCCGGATTTCTAATATTATTTTCTGTATATTTCAAATAAAGTTTTAAATACTGTTTCCTCTCGCTGTTTTTAAAATCTTTCTATTTGCTACCTGATATCAATGTCTTATCGAGGTTTATCAGCTTTGCATTAATTAGTAGCTTACTAGTAATTGTTCTTGAATTGAAAAACACAGCACAAGTTTAGACCAGTCACGCATATGAGACGTGCTTTTAAGATAACAATAGGTCATGCATAATTATGACGTCATGGAGAAGAAAGAAAGGATACTAATGACATCTTCAGACATACGGTATTAGTGTACCTATTGTCTTGACACCCATGTGAGCCATATTCATTTCTCTAACGAGGTGTTTGGCGACATGTATAAGCAGTGTCGTAACCCAAACCACAGACTGTGCCCTAACATAGATTCATCGTTCTCGGAGCACATATTTTTAGAGAGTGATTACCATAGAAAATCGAAAGTCTAGAAAGATGAAATTAAACGTGCGGGAGAATGACACTGGTGTGTTCATGTACATGTATTTACATTTATAACGTATTTACATGTAGAGTGCATGCAATTTTGGTAAAGACGCGCCGTAATTTATTTATTTAGGTAAACCAACGGGCATAAAGCCCATTTACAGGCACGTTTAGAAACAGATAAGGAAAAACAAGCACTAAAAAGATAAAAACAAGGGGTAGCAATAACAGAAAGAAGTGACATGACATAAAAGGCAAACACAGAAATAAAAACAACAAAACAGGAAAAATTATTAAAAGCACGCAGCCTGAAGCACACGCCGAAAGGCGGAAACAGGACTAAATAAATATATGTTTGGATTTGCTTTAAAAACGTCATTACAAGTGGTTAAACATCTTAAAATTGGGGAATATTTTCTCAGATTTACTCTGGAGGCACTGATGCGGAAGATATGGTTATTGTGTAGCTGTCTGCTCTGTACATTAAAGCAAACCTTGTACAAAATGGATGGACAATTATAGCATGAATTGACCAGTTTGTAAACAAAAATAGCATCTAAAAACTTTCGCCTCCTCACCAGTGGGGGAAGCTTAAACCTAGCACATAGTGAATCGTAATCTGTTGAAGTATACTGCACATTTGATTTACAACATAAAAATTTAATAAATTTCTGCTGTACACGTTCGATTTTATCAATTTGAGTTACTTGCCATGGTGACCAAATTACACTGCAGTACTCAAGATGTCTTCTAACATGGGTCACATATAAAGATCTTAATGTAGAAATGTTGGGAAAATTGGCACATGTACGTTTTATAAAACCCATCATTCTAAAAGCTTTCCTGACAATACTATCAATATGGGTGCTAAAAGACATCTGTGAAGAAAGTAATGGGATTTTGACGCTAATTTTGGCAGGAATGCATTAACCATAACAAAATAACTTACAGTTTTAATGAAAATTTTGCATAATTAATGATTTTAGGTAATGAACGATTCTCAGTATCATGCACTCTTAAAATTCCGTATAATTTGGCACATACATACACCTAAGAAAGCAAGCTTGTCCCCCCCCCAAAAAAAAAAAAAAAACTGTTACCATCGTGTTTTTAGTTTAATATGCATAATTAGTGCTTCCCTTACTGGTGTGCATTTATTCTGCAGATAGACTCCATTTCAACTTGGAAGCCACTCTGAGAAATACAGATATTTTCATAAACTTTGGGTTCCGGAGGGTCATTTCATTCACAGAACATAATGTTCGTTCGGTTGCCAAAACAAGTCATCATAATTTAAATTTACAAGTATATATTTATAACGATTTATTTACCTCACGCAGTAAGATGACCATCTTATCAACAATCATCTCTTCCTTCTTCAATTTATTTCCTGTTTGAAATCCAGCCAGATCGTTCGGATTCTTTCTTGCATGACCTCCAGCCAAAACAGTAAACACCACAACGATGACCAATATCTGCCACTTCATTTTGTCTTCTAAGTGAGCTACGAAGCAACCAACCTCATTTGCGGTCTGAGCACCAATACAGCAAAACAAGCAGAACTCTGGATTAAATTCTTAGGGTGTGGGGGAATAAACGTGGTGACGTAACTTCATTCAATGGACGTTGGACCCTGGAGAAACCACAGATAACTAATACACAGATTCGCAACACCTATTGTTCGAGATGTTAATCTTGCCTCGGGTATGCGTATGCTACAAGGGTCTCTTGCACTTTCAACGTTACACAGAAAGTTACCGAAGTCCCTCTTCGGGTACTATCGGTGTTTTGTTGTTTAAAACAGCACCACGTCAACGCTAAGGGTCAAAGCAGAGATAGGTTATTTTCAACCGGAAGCCGACGATTTCTGCGGAAACAGCTTGAAAATCGAACAGATTTTAGCTGAGTTATTGCCTTTTTAAACTCACTTGTTTGGGACAGTCAAAATTATGAATATATAATGAACATATTTGATTTAAAAATGCAGCAATATGGAATTTGTTACACACTATAAGACCGACAAATTCTGACGATAGGGAAAGTTGTGTTCTATGGCTCTATAGTAAGTTACACTTTGGGATTTTTGTCAGAAAAGTACACACTTTATTCAATAGTCGTAACATTTCCGACGTTTACAAGAGGGTCTCAATCTGATTAAAATCCGATGTAGATGTCGGCTAATCGTTCATTGCTATTTTACCTTCGTTATTTTGCTTGAATTGACCAACTTGGTACATGTTTACATTTTTTAGCCTGATCGCCTCCACAGGCTAAAAAATGTAAACATGTACCATGAAGGCAAGCTAGCTTCACACCATAAAATATTCTCAGTATGCTATGATTGTAATTTTTCTTTTGCTGTTTTGCTTTCCAACATGGTACTGAGAGTCGATTGTTTTTATTTTAATTCATAACCATGCATATACCCCTGTCGCAATCAACGTAAAAGACGCAACACTAACGTTTGTTCAATAGTGTCTAAGTACTGTGACCTGGAAAATTACCTGCATCATGCCAAACACATGTTTAAATGTATATAGTGTCGGTCGGCAACACGAGATTGTATGTGTTTACATGTCAACGATATTTGATCTGAGTCGGCTTCAACTTCAAGTTCGCATGAGAGTTCAAGTGCCGATATTGCAAGTCATATATTACATTTATGAGTCTGTCAGTAGGATAGCAAACTTTCCCATTGAAATATCGCTTAGTATTGTGTGGTCTGTTGATTTATGCGAGACTGTGTTGAATTCGGGCAGATTCACACGTTGGAAAGTTATTTCCATGACAATAGAGTAATGTTTACCCGAGGCTATGATCGAACAATCGGGGAGAAGGTTTGTTACGAATCTTTGTGTTAGTTATCTGTGGAGAAACCAACGCCTATTCATCCCTCTATCATGTATGCTTTATTGTAATTTAAAATCCTCTACATTTCAATCACAGACAAGTAACAATTGTCCGTGTTTCAACATGTAAAAGATGTTATGGCTAGCTTTTGTGGGATTAGGTGATCATTGCGTCATATTGTATTCATAGCTTGTATTTACTGGGAGATCTCATAAACCGTTCTTAGGGAATCTTAGTCCAGAGGACAACAAAACTTGTGACGTGGCAACATACAAACAAGAAGAAAGTACAATGGGTATTTTACATGTAGAAAGCAATGTAAAAACACAAAATCAATGTAAATCTTCTGTCAATCTGATTAAAATCCGATGTAGATGTCAGCTAATCGGTCATTGCCATTTTGCCTTCGTTTAATATTTTGCCTGAATCACATCGAAACTCCTCGCGGACTGTACCATCTCTACATCGAAACTCTTCGCGGATGATACCACGGGGTAAAGGACAAATAATCAATTTTGTACTCGCGATTTAACGGATTTCTAATACTAGTATTATTTTCTGTATATTTCAAACAAAGTTTTAAATATTGTTTCCTCTCACTGTTTTCTTCTCTATTTTCTGCCTGATATCAATATCTTATCTGAGTTTATCAGCTTTGCATTAATTAGTAGCTTGCTAGAACAAACTCACCATTTGCCCAAATTACGTAACGCATTATGCCGTGAGTGTAAAGATCTACTGATCCGACTAATCTTGGAGGAATTATACTGACTTGGAGGAATTATACTAATTCCTCCAAGGACTAATGGTAGTACACGGATACATGTATATGGAATGAAGTTTTTAAAACGTAATGTAATGTACCAGTTTAGAATTCTAGACTATTTCCATCATAAAATATCAATCATTTTCGTAAATAAACCATTTTGATGTCAAAGAGATAATGAAAAATAAAAACAAACAATCAGCCCACGAATGCGATGCACTACTGGAATTGGGGCGAGTTAATAATGGGTCGAGATGAATGAGACGAACTATTTATCAGTTTTATGTTTACAACACGTAATAGGTCTCACCTATTCCCAGCCCTATTGGAAGCATATACCCTACACGAAACCCAGTTGCCTATCCAGCCCTCTTATCTTTGCAATATACGTGATCATTTGACTGTTGTTATGGGTGGGGTCATGTTGATACACATATTTGCATACATTTTGGAATGTTCGTTCACTTGTCTATGAATTCCTGATGTTATATTTGAGATATAGATCATAATTTGGCTAATGCTATGGGCGTGGTCTTGTTGCTAGGCACATTTACATAGATTTTTTGAATGTTTATTCACTTGTCTATTAATCTTTGTTGTTATCTTTGCAATATATGCGATCATTTGACTGTTGGTATTGGCATGGTTTTGTTGCAAGGCATATTTGCATACATTTTTGAATGTTTGTTCACTTGTCTAAGAATCCCTGTTATCTTTGTGAAATACACCATCCCTTGGCTGTTGCTATGGGCGTAGTCATGGTTGCTAGGGATATTTGCATACATTTTTGAATGTTTACTCACTTGCCTACCTGATGTTGTTAGAACTTGTTAGCTGTATTTTAGCAAAATATACTGGCACTTGGTTGCTGCTAAGTTCGTGGCCATGGTTGCTAGCGCCAATTGTGTCAAAATGTTTGAACAAAATCTGCAGAATAACCCTTCTAGAAACATCTCACCAAATTTCAGTCTCATTACTAAGTACTTTTTGAGGTATAATGTTTTGACCAAAATTTAAACTTTTACACCTAATTTGCATATCACTGATGAAATCATTATATACTTGACATTCCTCACCTATACCCCCAAATGCATCCCCATTAAATTTCACCCAAATGCTCAGTTTTTTTAGAATTAAAGATTTTGACAAAAAGACACATCTTGGCCCTAATTTGCATATTACTGATGGAATCGTGTCATGAACAAATCTTAATCTAGACACCCCTAAGAACGTCCTCACTAAATTTCAGACCAATCTGCCCATTAGTTTTTGAGTTTAAGGTTTTTGACCAAAAATGACCCAAATACATTTGTGATGCAATCATTTGAACAATTTCCCAACTAGGTACCAAAAGTAATGTCTCCATCAAATACCAAAGCATTCAGTCTGGTGGTTTTAGAGTTTAGGTCGTCCACACACACACACACACACACACACACACACACACACACACACACACACACACACACACACACACACACACACACACACACACACAGACACCACTCAATGCCTATATCACTATTGAACCTTATCAGTTCAGTTGTGCTAAAAAACATCTACAATTTATTAATCCTGTTTTCCCAACTTGTAGTTTTTATTTATGTACAAAGAAATACTCCCCTGGTAGAAAGAGGATTGAATATAAAATCATCTCCATAGTAGTGTTTGGATTTAAAGGAAATATGTTTTATTATGTTGAACTTCATATATTATATTATACACAATAGACAACGGAGAACATTGAAATGATAAAAGAACATAGTTAAAATTAATCAAGGTACTTTGAGTACATCAAACCTAATATTGTACTGTTGTGATGCACACACAAAAACTGCTCACAGACATTATTTGAACATATGCATTTCAAATGATTCATAAAGATTTGTCAACACTTGTGCTTCAAGACGTTATCCAAATATTTTGTCAATATGATCTAATTGTGAACTTTGGTTCCAGATAATCCCATAATCCTTTGTGTCTGAGCATGCTCAGTGTGGATTGCAAGTTCTGTATTTGTGAACTTTGGTTACAGATAGCAATAATTAGCAAAGAAGTCTCTATTGGAAATGAACAATCCCTACGCTATTTACACATTATAATCTCTTGTGTATACCTCAGTGTAAATGAAAATTTATGATATTATGAAAAAAGGTAGCAAGGTTACAGAGAAATCACATTAAAATGTTTAATTTTCAACTTCATTTGATTACTTCTTATTAAAACTATCATACATGTTTATTTTTAAGAGATCACTGACATATGACATTCATATTGTACCATGCACGAGCAAGGTTCAACAAAAAATATGGAATATGGTCATTCTACATCACAACAATGCACATCAACATCATTGGTTCTCCTGTCTTTGAAATATGAGTCAAAACACTCAAAATTGCCAGTACTTTCCCCGATTTTATGAAAATAATACTGGCAATGGTATAATTATATCATTCCCCAATATTTTTCTTCGTTCAGAAAATACTCATGACCAATGGGTTGTCACTACTTATCTAGAAACTTGTATTTTCCTTGGCTTAGCAAAAAAAAATCTAATTGTTGCATGATAAGAAGGATTGAACAATGTTTTATATCACATTTTCATAATTTTTACAAACCCTACGTGTTTAATACAATCACTGCTATCTTGATGAACTTTGCACTGTTGTTAGCCTAGTTCCAATGCGGTATCGTTACCCTTTACACCTCCACACACAGTATATAGTCAAAGTCATGACTCTAGAAGTCCTGAGATGCATGAGGTGCAATTTAAAATTCATCCACAGCCACCCACACAGTCATTAACATCATGTCTTTGTTAATCAATCACAAAATTCTAACTATTAACACAGTCCCTCATAAAGTTAGTGTTTACTGGGGGCAGTTATGTAATGTCCAAAACTGGTATATTTGTCAGCTCAGTATGCTACTTATGCAATGTTTAAAGGCCCGTATCGACTATAAAAGGGGGATTACAGTAGGGACGCTCATTTATGCAAAGCCTCTCGTACGCCTAACATCGCCTGGGTGCTCCAAGAAAACTGTCAAAATCACGGCTATTTCCCGAGCATTTACTCTAAATGTATCCCAAAATGAATTATAAATATGTAGAAGAGGTGCCTGTGTGAATTGTTTTGTAAATTATGATGATCTGGGAGCGAAATTTGACGTATGTTGTCATGTGGTATGTGGCGAAATGTTAGGTTAGAAGCGTCCAAACAGCTGTCACTCAAATACTGTGTAAACGTTTGCGTAACTCCCTGGGGGGGGGGGGGTGGTAGTATCTCCATAATCAATTCGCTAGATTATTTACCTCTACCTACCATAATAACATAACGGTAATGATCAAATCAGAAGTACGGTCCGGCGACAAGGCAAAAGTATACAGTGGTAGAAATGTGACTATTTTGTGTTTGTTTGTGTGTGTGTGTGTGTGTGTGTGTGTGTGTGATTGTCTTTCTGTTTGGGTTTTATTTTTTGGTAATGGGAGTACCATTTACACATACAGTAGAAAACCAATTAGAAAGGTGTTTTGATCTCAAATTCGAATAAAATTGCTAACAAATGACAACACCGACATACGCAAAACATGAACGTGTAGTTTAGGTAAGGTACACTCTTTTTGGAGGATGTGGTGGCCCTGAAAAGGGCCGTTTGGTTTGTGGCTTTTCAGCCGTTCGGTTAGACCGAGCTTACGCCCACGTAGTCGGGTACCGGGTTGATCTATAGCTCAAGTGTTTTCTTAGCAAGCGATCTTTTTTATAAACACATATGACATTATTGCCCATATTTTAGCCGATTTCTCTTGTAATACTTTTTGGTGGAATCGAAACCCTTCTTTTACCTCATGTGTAAACCCGGAAATAATGACATCCTATTTTACGTGGTTTTGGCATTTGCATTGAAGGCTGAAAATCGGTACACCCTGTTACACATACCGAGCGTGCCAAATCACACAATAAATTCAAACTCCCCCGAAATAATAACGAACCTGTAAATCTTTTTTTTAAAGAAGTAAATTTTGGGGTTTTTTCCGCCCATTATCTGCGTATTATTTTGAATTGATTACATGTAACAAAGCATTCTTTTTCACCATGTCGTTGGAAGTGGCAGTATGTCGATCATCTCAATCTAAACTGAGCATGACGTCAACCCGACTTTCCGTGTTATGATACACATAGTACATGCTGCATCAACAGAAAATAATGTAACGCGTCTGGACAAAAATATACAAGGAAAGAAGGCAGAATACTATTCAAAATGGTGCCGAAACAGATTTTTTGGATCATGAGTTTCAATTGCAAAAGTCGTGTAGCTGTAAGTGCAATTGTCTTCGGCTCCACCCTGCCACGTACGTACATCCCCGGCGTACAGCACACCCCGTTATATTCATACGCTGTCGTCCAAGCTCCATATTTTGATTCACTGTACAGTGGTAAAGTTGTAAAATTGGCCCGTTCAACCCTTTCGGGACATTGCAATGAACGATAAACAAAACAGCGATTCACTTCAGACAGTTCCTTTGCCATCGCTAGTGCATTGTTGTGTGATACGTCAACACAGCTGTCTCCCCGGTACATTTGTATTCCGATCTTTGAACAAACATACAATAACGCTATAACCTTTGGGGGTCGCCGATTGGATGAACAACTTTTTGTGCTGATTGAGGGACTTTGACCAGACATGGTTTAGTTAGAGACAATGTTGGCATCCAGCCAACACTGTTGTCCACATTTGTCATAAAATAAGTATGATATAGTCAACACAATATCAAGTATGCAGCTGTAACACACTGGAATTCACTCCCAGACTACATAAAAAACATAACCTACAGACATTCATTCAAACATGCCTTAAAATCTTACTTACTTCAATAAGTAAGTACTTAGTAATAGGTACTTCCATAGACCCTACGTTGGTGTAGGGTCTATGGTACTTCAATGTATGTATGTATGTATGTATGTATGTATGTATGTATGTTTATCTTGCTGTTGTTGTTGTTGTTGTTGTTGTAAATCCTATTTATTCGTTCATGCAAAGCAATATTTTGACAATTATTCTTATCACATTTTGTTTATTTTTCCGCTTCCCGAGTTTTACCCAGTATTTTCGACTTAACTCATTCTGTAAGGGTTGTGGACTAGACTAGTTCTGTAGAACTATTTCTACAACCCCCACCAGGTCCATGTAATTACTGATGTATTTGATTGAATATTCTTTGACTTAATTTAATTGATATATTTTGTTAATTTATTTGTTATGTATGGTTTTTTTTCCTGGTGAAATCAATAAATCAAATCAAATATTATCCAACACACAATGAAGTTGTGTTGTTGTATGGTGTAAATATACTTTTAAAACTATTACCTTTTTTATGTTTTTATGCTTTGCCATTGGCAATTGAAGAAGGAAGGCGAAATAACATTGACCCATGGAATAGCATTTGTAAAATTTGTGGCAGTGGTGATGTAGAAGATGAATGTCACTTTCCTTAGTATGTTCCTTCTACGACGATGAGAGGAAAAAATACATCCCAACAGAATTCGTAGCTGAGCCAAATTTTAATAAATTCATAAGACTGATGAGAACAAACAAACTTGAACTTCTAACATCATTATGTAAATTTGTATGCAATGCATTTAAACAAAGAGAGATGCTAAAAAGTGAAATAATGTAATACTAGTATTCGTTTGAACTAAGACATGGGACTTTTTGACTTTGATTTTGTTGTACATTTCTTATGTTGTATATGCATATACCAAGGCCTTGTAAAGCCATAAACATAAACATAAACATATTTTATGTTATTAAATATGCATCATAGGTATATTGAGTAATGTATTAATTCACAATCTGTACATGACAAATGGACTTGTTCCTCTAGTTAAAAAGTTGGTCTTTATGACTGTTTTTGTTTAGAAGGAACAAAATCCTTCACACCTGTGATTTTAGACATATTTCAATGTCTCATATAACACAAGTTATGGTGTGTGTATAGTCTTCCTTGCAATTGTCAGAGAAATGAATAAAATATTATAATTTAGCATTTAATAGTTACAGTTTTGCATAGTACTGTAGTAGTAGTTTATCATAGTGACATGCTGAGAAAGGCTTAAAAAAATTATTTGGTTCCAGTTACCCAACCCCACCTAGTTTTTCACTGATGACCCTAACTAACTTTTTTTTTTGAGCTGGGAAATCTATTGAATAATTTGTAACACACCAACCTAGATGTGTTCAACTATATCCATGTAAATTATTTTATTTGAATATAATTAAGTATGTTTTCATTTAGTGCTTGCTAACACTGTGTTCAAATTGTTTTTAAAAGACTTACCATTATTACATTTGCATGGACCTATGGTAGCAGCTCAATAGCCCTTTATACTTCCTTACGTTCCTGGGGAACATAGATTCTAGTACAGCCTCTATAAATGCATAGCATTACAGTAATCACATAGCAACCTCTATCCTATAAAGTCCCCAATTATACAGCTAGGTTGACTGGGACACAACCATGGTTCAAATCTTGTGCAAGGACTTTAGCCATTTAGGAGCAAACAACAGCAGCAAGGCTCAAACGTGCAACCTGTAGATTTTAAGCTGGCCACTCTTAACTGTTCCTATCCACAACATACTGAATAAGTATACTTAAAATAAGGTTATGGGTGTGATCAAGACTTCTGAATATTCACAAAAATGTAGACCATACTTTCATGTCCCTATGCTTTTAAGCTGTTAATAATTTGCAAAGAGAAACTAATGTTAGATCTTTGAAACGTTGTGAAAGTTGTTTAAATTTTGCCACTGGTTTCTAACTCTTGGAATAATTTTTTGTGATACTCGGCTCTCCTTTTGTGTAGTTCTTCGTCATCTTTACAACTCTTTGCCCAGTATGTCAGTCCAATTGCTGGTCTCCAGCGTACTTCAGATCTGCACAAAAAAACAACAACAACACATCACTCAGCTCTGGATGATAATAATGTGCATTACCTTACCACATATGAAAACACACATGGTCAATTTAATGTGCTTTCAGTGAATTTAATAGTTGAGTGACATTGATCATTATATTATGTACAGTCTTTTATTTATTTATTCAGCTTTTGACATATAAAGTCAGGATGAGTCACACAGGTGACTACTAACACCTATAGAAGTGACCCTCCTCAATGTTCAGTGTTAATGCAGGAGGAAACTGGAGTTGGGAAAACCTGCGTTGTTCGGTAGAGTTAAACTGAACAACACTCTTCTTACTTACAGCGTGGTAAATTTAATCAAACCCTGAACGGGGTTCGAACCCCGACCGCAGTGGTAAGAGGCAAGTGGTTTAACCACTCGACCACCGACAACCCCACTTAACCCCACTCTTCTGATGAACACTCCCTGTTTTAATAATAACACTGACTTAAACTCCTACATATATATGCAAAGATGTCTCTTACTTCCCAAGCAACAGATGTAAACACAATTACTCACTTGTTATTACCAGCACGGTGAACCATGTAAGGATGGTGTCCAAGTAAGGTTCCTACAAAACAATGAGAGGAAACACAATTACATAAATTTATTAACTTGAACGATGTTTTATTTTTTATAGTAATCAACATACTATGCAAGTGAAATACTGACTCTGACAATTTCAAAGTACTGAAAATTCTATAAAATTATGTAAATGCTGCTTGGACCAGAAGAAGAACATTTTATCTTAAAAATTCTACTACATGAATGTCTTTGGTAAAGGCTGATATGAGATCAACTCTACCAAGATGTATTCCACAGATTTTACACATATTCCTCACTAAATTTATAAGAAACGTTTACCAAAGTTCCCACTCTCTGCAGCTTTATTTATATAACTTATTTACAGAGGGTAGTCCTATCAACCGTAAAGCTACTCTCCCAAGGAGCCTCTACCAGTAAAATATAAGAGAAATTCATATCTAAAGCTTTACCCAATACGCTGTGATAATACTGAATATATAGGAGCATGTAGAAAAATTAATAGTCCAGTCATAGCCTTCCAAGACTGGCTTCAAGAATTTACCTGACAGCAGAATCATATAATTTATCTTATAAAATTAAATTAAAACTAAAATTAGGTGTCTATAAGTATACCAATACAGTTTGATTTGAGGGTTTATCAATCAAATGATTTAAAGATAGAAATATCAAATTTGTCATAATGCCTCAAACTACAAACTACTCAAACTAAAAATAAAGTTACTGCAGCATGGTAAAAAGTTCTTACAACAATACTGTTAATCTAAATTAAAATTCTTGCACTTACACCACTTATGAATACATTATGCCATATTTGCCTCATGTATGTATGTATATACATACATACACATCTGTTCTAATTATGTTTTATTTCACTTTAGGTGACATATAAGCCTATTTGGCTGGGAGGTTGTGTAATGTAAATTGTTTTATTTTTTTGCGGTAGTCTGTTTACCTCATGTCACTATAATAAATGATTCTACTACTACATACATACATACATACATACATACATATATATATATCCAAATGTAGGTTCCAGATCTTCTGGTGTAAAGTGCTCGATACGGATGTAGAGCTTGATAAATGAGTGAAAAAAGGTGACTTGGTTACTTGTGATATTCGATTCTCCACTACAAATTTGACTTTGACATGTGTGACCAGCTATACTGGCCATACAAAACAAATTTGTAGTGGAGAATCGAATGTAACGAGTAACCAAGTCACCTTTTTTCACTCGTATATATATATGTGTGTGTGTGTGTGTGTGTGTGTGTGTGTGTGTGTGTGTGTGTGTGTTTGTGTGTGTGTGCCTCTATAAAGCTAAAACTGAATTATCATACGCACCTTTCTTAGCATCTGCACAGACTTCTTTATTTTTCATATCATCTGTGTATTCTATCAGTTTCTGACTAAACCCAATCATGTCTGTCTTTTCATGGTCAATCAATCCTTCTTTGTGAGATCCAGGTACATAAAACATACAACCATTTTCCTCATCGGCATCATCTAGTGCTAGCCAAAATGTTAATCCTGTATAAAATATAACAAGTTTTAAAGTCAACTAGTGTGTATAAAAATGGATCAGCTGACATGTTGTAAACAACAAACTCTAAGTTTATTGCCAGTGTGTGTGTGTGTGTGTGTGTGTGTGTGTGTGTGTTTGTGTGTGTCATCATCAATTTTATTTTATTTTACTTATTTCTGTTCGATTTGAGAATTGTAACCTTTAGTAATTCCTCTCGAAAATGTCTTGTGTTTGAATATATTATATATCTAAAACATCTTAGTTAGTTAGTTCACCACAAATAGGTACACATGAATGCAAATACAATATAACCATAACACAAAAGATTGTAAGACTTGTTTTTGAGGTGTCTCCACAACAACAAAAGAAGAGAAAAATAGCTACACAAATATATGTGATGAAAAGATCAGACATTTTTCAAATTGTTTAATTAAGACATTATATAATTTTATAGCAATAGACTGTGACAAAAGAAAACCATTTCTAGTCTCCAGAATCGATCTGAATATATCCTATATTAGTCAGAGTATGGATATGTGGACAAAATTATTTCAACATTTTGATATCTATCACCAGATCAACTGACCCTGCACAGCTTATGTTAATTATGTTAATATGGTCACCACACAGTCAAGCTACAAGATATCACAAAAAAGGTCTCACAAACACATCATTTACAATTCTATATATATCCACAGGGTACAGGACAAATAATCAATTTTGTACTCGCGATTTTCCGGATTTCTAATATTATTTTCTGTACATTTCAAATAAAGTTTTAAATACCGTTTCCTCTCACTGTTTTTTTCTTCTATTTCCTACCTGATATCAATGTCATATCTGAGTTTATCAGCTTTGAATTAATTAGGATAATTAAGATAATAATGTTTTAAACAGACCACCTTGCAAGGCCCACCTGTAGTAACAAGCATATGACACCTTGCATTGTTTAGTTTACTATTGTATAGGAATCAGGTGTTAATCCTTTATCATGTTTTTGTTGTACTACTTGTCTGGTTGGTGAGTGTGGGAAAGACAAGGGGACTAAGCTAGTTTGTTCTTGAATTAGTAAGCTACTAATTAATGCAAAGCTGTTAAACTCAGATAAGACATTGATATCAGGTAGGAAATAGAAAAAAAAACAGTGAGAGGAAACAGTATTTAAAACTTTATTTGAAATATACAGAAAATAATATTAGAAATCCAGAAAATCACGAGTACAAAATTGATTATTTGTCCTTTTCCCTGTGATATATATCCATACCTTTCTCATGCATGAAGTATTTTCCATCTTGATGTGGTGGTGTTTCTTTAGCGCCTGGTGGTTTGGAGAAAAACTGTACATTGTTTGGTTCACAGTCCATTCCAAGCAGTAAATCAGCCAAGCCATTAAATGCTGGTGATTCAGCTAAATCCTGGAATACAACACAAACAGTTGTCATATTTGGAATTAAAAACAAAACAAAAATAAAGTACTTTATTATGATTTACAAATGAAGATAAAACATTTAGTAAATACATTAATAATTATAACAATTCTAACTATATGTACATGCTACTAGGACACAAGTAAAACGTTATGTACAAATTGTTGTAAAATGCCCTTGGTCCAATAAATTTGAAATAGATGACTTGTCGAGATTAACCTTCAATGCTGTGTCTCATGCTGGAATTAACTTTCAAAGGGCTGTGTCCCCACAATATTGAAAATGTTTGGATAGTAGGGTTCTGTTATTATTATATATGTTTATCCAAAACAACAAATTTCTGTAAAAATGACACTATGCGATCGTGCTTTCGTGTAACACAAACAATTGCGTCCTCAATCATTTGCACATCATTTGCATGCAGGTATACAACAAGGTTTTCGGTAATTGCACTGCGGTGCAAATACCACTTAGCATACATACACACCGGTGCAAGTAATCTATGGTACATGCATAATGAATGATCTCAGAAGGTTCATTCTCCTCCTGCTTGAGAAGATCTCAAATTTTCAGAAACTTTTTACCGGGACATTTTGCTGAGACTGTGAATAATACACTGTCTGGATCTGAGCTTCACATAAGTGAACAATCATCAACATTGTCTACAATTTGTGTATGTCGCGGTGTACACAGTGCATTCCAAGTCTGCACTTCGATACAAGACAAAAGAGACTTTACAATTTACATCAAACATTGTGAGTAGTTTTATTTGCCATATCCAGTCATAAGTAAATTTCAAGTGTACTCGAAGTTTATAGATTTATGCATATTTTTTCTATACTTTAATACCCAAGTTTCTCATTCAGATGTTTCTTTAAGTTTGTGAAAATCTTTCAACTTTTAAATAAACAATGCATGTGATCATGATTCGGTGAACCTTCATGTTAAAATCCTACTGAGTTAGTTATAATGATATGCAATGATAGTACCATAGCCCCTCCTCCTTATTGGTGGAGGGTCTATGATAGAACCAAACTACACATACCTTAAAGAATTCATCGTGGTCCATCATTTTTTCCAATCTTATTATAGAGTTTTGATTTTCTTTGTCTTCATAAAACACCATTGTAGGCGGTATCTTGGGTATGACATCCTTTCTAAATCGACTCAACTCACGTTCAATAGATAGCACTTCTTGTTGTGATAGGAAATCTACCAACTGAATGTCATAAAAATATACAATTCATATTTAATGACTCAAATATATTTCACTGTCATTTCACTGTCAACGTGCATTGTACAGCCCATTTCAAGTTACCATTTACCAGCTCTGTTCAATACAATCACACAGAAACAAATATGAAACTGCACATGCTACAAGCTAGCAAGATTGTATGAATACAGTTTCTTGCCAAAAAAAAATCTTGCAACATTTTGTAAAGGAAATGAACATGTAGCTTTGCAGATATCAAAAGATTGGAGTCTGCATGTCTGCATTTAGCTGCGCAACATTTTTAAATGGTTTATTTCATGACAGACAAAACACAACAAGAAATTGTGATCATGCTACCTTAGTATAAAATATGCAGTTTCGTCATTGGCTTATGTATAGTTGTATCACACTGAGCTGGTGAATGGTAACTTGAAAAGGGCTGTGTCAGTTTCTTTTTATTGCTAAAGGTAATTAGGGCATTAAAGCATAGAGTGGAAAGAAATTTCTCTACCATGTCTGAGCATAATTCTTACCAACAAAGCCAGTAAACTGAATGTATTGAAGGAAAAGTCCAGTTAGACTTATTTCTGCCTTTAATACACTTGTATTGATCAGCTCTATCAAGACAATAAATTAGCAAACAGCCCCTACACTTCCACTGATATCATTAGAGACCACATTGACATCCAGACTACTCCCCTTATGTCACTGCATTTGTCACTGTGTTTGAATGTGTTTTGTAAGGCAACCTATTAGCAAATATCCCCTGTATTATATCATGTATTTTGTACAGCAATAAATAACCAAATATATTTTGTATTTGTTTTTTAAGGCAATAAAGTAGAAAATAGCCCCTCCCCTTATATCATTGTGTATGTGTCAAGTGTTTGTATTTGTTTTGTAAGGCACTAAATTAACAAATAGCCACTACCCTTCACATCAGATCAGTAAATGTGTGTCTCGTCTGTGTGTGTGTATAATTTGGAAAGTCGTGTAAACGTGCGGTACAGCACGGACAACAACAGCAGAGGACAATAGGCGCTATGCATATACCCGCCACCAACGTTGATGATCCCTTTATGCATGACGAATTTCCTAGTCATGTATGTATGTTTGTCAGAAGATACAAAATGATAGTCTACCAATTGTTTCGTTGTCATACTCCAGTATGTACATGAATCACCATTTGCTCGGGTTCCGCAAAGCCTCAGGGTGAAGGACTATGATGGATCCAGTATGTACGTGACAAGCAACTAGCAAGCAAGCAATGACTACGACATGTTCCACGATACCTTTACGTAGCCTTGTTTATCAAACCAATGTTTTTCCTTGTTTTGGTCGATGCGATCGCTGTATTTCGGCCAAACCGAAACAGCTCCTTCTCCAGTTTTCAGTTTCTTGGTAGATTGTGTTGTTTCTTCTGCCATGCTAACACTTTGACTTTAAAGGGAACGTTCGTCGAATTTGTGGATTTAAGCGAGTCAGGTGATTAAGGTCATGAACCCTATACCATTTTGATTACCCAGTGTCCTGTTCGACACTAGTAAATTAATAGGCTGATAATAGTACTAATAGACCTGCCCAAAAAATTCTGGTTTGACGAAAAATAAAACAATAATCTCAAACAGTATATAAAATGAAAACTTGTTTGAATTAAATAATGCGTGGATTCCATCGTAAAACTATACATAAACGGTTAAAATTCGAAAAATATAAAATACTATAGCTAAAATAAAATAATACTTTCGGGTTGCCATACTAGTGTCTATGCTGAAAGGGACAGATCGTTTAAAAATAGTCAAGTTTAGCCTATATGCTGTTGTATGCTGAACTTCTGCATCATCAAATCGAGGATGCAAAGCGTTGTTTCAGTTAAAGTAGGCCCTTAAAAGTTATGCATTTATTTGGAAAGAAAGAAATTGACTGTGATTTGGACCGTGATTTAGCCAAAAAATATCCAACATTAACTTATAATCTTCAATGGAAAGTTTCTGACAAGTGTCTTAATAAGGGGTCGGTCAGTTTCTTCGGCGGGGGGGGGGATTGTTTGGATCTCCCTGGCAGTAGGGGGTCCTGTTTTGAAAATTTTGGAAAGGGGGTGTTATTGTATTTTATATTGTGAGCTAATATTGTATTCTAGGAAGGTCATGATACAAAATGCAATGGCGTTATTAGGTATATAATGTACGCCCTCCCAGCCCATAATGGAGGAAAGCAAACTTTGAACGACATAATGGGCGAGGACAGCCGAGCCCATTATGGAGTGCAAAGTTTGCTTGAGTACACATACACACACATATACACTTCAATGAACTGCTGTGACCACAAATTTGTTTCATGAATGCGTTGTACTTTTAAACAGTGGCAATGCCAATCATAAGTAACAACATACATTTCGAAAAAATACCTAGTCGTATGAAGAAACAGAACAAATAAGCTTGCATTGTTATGCTCGTTCCGGGGCCGCGATGCCCAATAACGGAGTACATTAATTTATCAGTAATAATGTACATACAGCGATGACGTCACAAAATACACTGGAATTGGTAATGCTATAATATAATATATTCAAAACGACATCGAGACAACCCTAGGACCCCCTTGAGGGGTGTACATATCCATGTCTCAAGCGCTTCTCCTTACATTATAATGTCAATAGATAACATTAGAGATTGAAAAAAATAATACAACCCATATGTTTGAGAAACGAGTTATAGGGACGTCAGCCTGTTTGGGGTTTTGTAAGGGTACCGGTGTGAATTGTGAATGATATTTTGTCGACCTAAGAGATATATCCACCGACCCCGACCCCTGGCCGGACATAGTGACCGGCCCCTAATTTTACTTTCTTTCATAGATATCGCATATTTCGAAACATTATACTAGTACATGTATCGGTTGACAATCTAGATCGGTATTTTCCAATGAATCAGTCTTCGTTTCCGCCTATCCACACACTTTGTTAGTTGACTTGGAGTTACGGAGCGGTCCCAATGATTAATTGGTCGAAATACGTACAATCAGGGATTCCTGGATTGAATCGTTGGTCCCTCGTCGATCAATAACCGTTTATTAGCCCCGAACGATTGTTTCTCGTATGGCCACAGTACAGGGAGCGCAGGCTCAGTTAGTTTTGTTTACAAATACAAACAAACAAGTAAACAAACAAACAAAACACAAACAAGTAAACCAAAAACCAAACAAACACACAAACAAACAAACACACACACACACACACACACACACACACACACACACACACACTATCCCCCAAATAGCCTCACCAATGGAGGGTATCTCCATTGGTGACTATTTGGGGGGTAGTGTTTGTTTGTTTGTTTGTTTGTTTGTTTGTTTGTGTGTGTGTGTGTTTGTTTGTTTGTTTGTTTGTTTGTTTGTTTGTTTGTTCATGTATTTATCTACTCATTTATCGGTTTATTTGTTTATATTTTTGTTTGTTTGTTTGTTTGTTTGTTTGTTTGTTTGTTTGTTTGGGTATTTTTTATTCGTTTGTTTGCATTTGTAAACAAAAACTAACTGAGCCTGAGCTCCCTGTGGTTTTGCCTCGCTTTCCGACTTTCTTAAAAACAAACAAAAGAAACAAACATGCATATCATACATAAAACAAAACAGGTGCCTGATTTGGCAATTCTTTCTACATTTTGTAAAGGGATATATATCTATATATATATATATATATATATATATATATATATATATATATATATATATATATATATATATATATATATTGATTGATTGATTGATTGATTGGTGGGAGGCATATTTCTAATTTTATTACACTATGTTTACTTAATAATACTCCCACGCTCCACCAGTTATGGCGACGGCAACAAATCTAAGGTCATACACACAAGGCTAAGGACATACATTACCATAAACATGTACCTTAGATGTCTATGCATGTGCACACGTCTGGTAGTATTCTATTGTCTCCAAGATGTCCAAAAACGCATTGGAAGAACAAAAACCAGCAAGATAGGGGGTTAGATATCTCAGGTGAATATTTTATTTGGACGACTGAGAATCTGCGCCTGATAAAAAGATACGTCAGAGCCCTAGATCGGACAAAATGGTGAGTTTCAAATAATTATTGAAGGGTGGTTCGACCCATAGACAAACATTGTCTATGCTGTACCATATCATCGTATCTATTGCACCAACATATAGCTAAGGGGTGAGCTAAGGGTCATCATAGCACGCAATTAACAGTCACACATTGTCAGGAACTACAGGTTTGCACGTACATTGTACATACTAATTACAGACCATTTATAGCTACAGCTTGTATATCATGTTTCAATTCAAGTACCAGTATATATTTGAAGGTTCGCGATTTCTCTCATTCGGCTGAACACCACTCTCACTTCCCTGTAATTTGTAAAGAACAAATGGCGAAATGATGTTTTCCTCCTGTGTTTGCACGCCTGGAAAGTTTACTAAGCCCCTGGGAGTAAACGCTCTGGGTATCAGTACATCAACTCCAAGGGTTATAAGAGTTCACAGATATATGTATGCCTGTTCTTCTTTAAATGGCAATAGGTCATGATATATGCACTAGCTTGGAGACAAAATGAAAGAAAAACAACTTTACTATTCTTTACTATAGTTTCATACGTGTGGATTATTTTAACCAGTTTTATTGGACGGCGACGGGTATCTCTCTGATGATACAATAGTCAGGCAGATGACACTCGTCACTATCCCATGTCATTCACGAACGATGTACATGTATGTATGTGCGTGTTTTGCAAGGTCAAGTCGAATGAATACAATTGTATTTGCGAAATACGGGGGGTGATGTACAGTGCATAATGATCTCTGCTTGCAAATGGTATACGGTTTTGCATAGTAGGCCTACATGTATTATAAATTTGTATCTACAGCGAGCAAGTTGCGTTTGAACTATACAGAACATAGCACGTTGATCGTATAGTGTCCATTCTGTGTAAGAGTGATTGAGGATGGGGTATATTTGCCAAGTTGTCCTTACCTGCAGTAACTGTTCACCTACCTACAATATAACTTCTGTGACTGTAACGAGTAGTCTTTTCCTAGGGTTCCAGCCCCCTGAAAACCATCTGCACAATATGCTTTCAATTTCGCATAGTCATGTTGATGCCGGGTGTTCATGTTATCAAATAAATACAGTACTCCAGTGAACAAAACACTTCTTTCTTTGGGGAAAGGGTAGCAGGGCTTTCAAGTTATCACAGTATTGTGTTCGTGGGAACATACTATAGTGTATTATAGATATGACCTTTTGTTGACCTTTTCAGTTGCTCTACCAAATACCAAAAATCATTGAACCGACAAAATGCGTCACTGTACATTAGTTATAACACTCATAGTCTACTAAGTAGGTGGGAAAAAAATTTATGTTTCCGACAACATGGCGTCAGCAACTAGGGTAGGTAGGTCAGGATTTTATTTGATTTTATTTTAAAATCATTTTTATCTTTTTTGATTTATATTCATATTAGCAAAATATTGCTTCGACCCGAAACAAACGAAATGTTGGTCAGAATAACCCCTCCGTGATCGATAGTGTGATAAAATATGTACAGACATCGTTGGGAATGGAAACAGACATGCATGAAATCGAAGGTGAAGAAAACAAAAAATTTGAATGTGTTTTAAATTTTAAAAAAAATTGTTTAGTGTCGGTGGCTTAACTAGGATTGGTCGGGTTATCGGACACATTTTTTTTGCCTTATCGTGTTATAGAGGTTGTCAATGATAGAAGTTAATATTTGTTTTACGAGTGGTCATGTGAGGTCACTTGGTTAGCATCTCGTGTTTGAACTGATGACCACAGAGTTTAAAAGGACACATTCATCACAACTCGAATGAGATAGAGTGTACTAGTGTAACGAATTGGAGGGTTACCTCTGCTGTTAAGGTAACCCTCCGCCATGTTTTTTTTTCTCTCTCTCTCTCTCTCTCTCTCTCTCTCTCTCTCTCTCTCTCTCTCTCTCTCTCTCTCTCTCTCTCTCTCTCTCTCTCTCTCTCTCTCTCTCCACTCTGTACACGGGATCGACTTGGACTTTTAGGGAATTAGCTCAAACTACACACAATGTTCATGGTTAACCTGGATCATTTGGAGGTGGCCACGGAGCAGATCGAAGCTCCTGACCTCGGACTGTCTCTTCCAAAGACTGAATCCATAATTTTATTATTCCATTAAATTCTTGTAAACGTAAAATATACAATACTCAAATGATTGGGTGATAAAGTAATCAGCACCATAAATGACTAAAACGGAAGTGTTGCCGTCGCCAAAGGCCAAGGTCCACTATATAAAGAGGATTATGGGTAATGTATGCATATGCGGGAAATTCAAACTGCTGTAAGGAGCACTGACTTTGCCCTCATGTCTTCATCCCATTTTGCACTGAAAAAGTTTCACATGGCTCTCATATTTCATATATACTGTTTGTAAATATATAGTGATGCAACATGAGTAGAAATAACTGACGTTAACTAAGTTTGGTAGCCAATATAGCAGGTTTACCGTCAAACTGACCCAAAATTTGTTTCAAATTTGACTAGTAAAAACCGTTGGCCAGTTGTCAATTAGGCTTACAAGTTACACAAAGCATGATAAGACACTGTGAATGGTGCAAATAAACGACGTGCGAAATGCCAAATACCGAATGCAAACAATACAAGCGAACAAAAGAGTCTGTGTGCACTCTCTTAGCCCGATATTTTGCCTAAAATCAAGCTCACATGTGCGAACGGTACGTGAAAATGATACATTGTTACTGAAATAGAATGACATAAAATGAAACCAAAATGTTTCTCAGTTTGATCGATGTACGTTCTGGGTTGCTACACTCCTTAGTAAAATCACAATTTCATACAAGTTTTTGTGCGCGCGCTTCCTTCAACGTCCGGTCCCTATGAAACTAGTTCGAAGGCTTTCGCTAGCGATAGCGTGGCCAGTCTTGTTTTACCGCGACAAGTGTTTTCTGTCAAGTAGTTGTGTCGTTGACGTACCTATACCTAGTAGGCAGTGATGTAGATAATAGCCGGTTACCTACCGGTCACAACGCCCAGCTATAACTTATAAGTATAACCACGTACAACAGTTTAGTTGTGGGACCGGCTAAGGAAAGTACTAAAATCTGACGACCATTGAAAAAAATTCTAAAGTCGGAAAATTAAATATGAGTTTCCCAGAAGTACTAATAGCAAGTAAAATACCCAAAGTGTAAAAATAAAGAAGAAGAAGAAATAAATTCATAATTATTTGGAAAACATTTGAGGATTACGCGAAGCGAAGTGTGAGGTCAATGTAACGTCTCATGATGTATGATGCAACAACACGACGTTTACGTAGAGTAGAACTAAATGTTTTCTAAACTTCAACGGAAAGAAATTTTGTCGATCGGACACTGACTATTTTCAAATTCTTAAAACATCTGAGAAAAATAAAGAGAGGAAGCAAAATGTAGCACTGCCAGACAAGATAGACGTACGGTACGTGTACAGGAGGCGAGGCACACCATGTGGTGCAAACTGGACAATGATCGTGCGTGTCACGTGTATGGCATCAGATGTAATACATGTAGCTAACCAAATATTCTTGGAATGCAGCCTTTCTTGTAACAAGTATTGGAAATTGTCAGAAACCTGAGGATTTTATGACTGAATATATTTCGATCAAGAATTCCCATACTTTCAGTTAAATTTTCTGATGACCCCGAAGCAAGACATGTTTGAAACATTTAGTGCGACATTTGATACTGATAAACGAGTGATATAATTCATAAACAAATCTAACGTTGGCAACTCTTTTATTTCTGTAATGATCATCAAATTTCAAGGACAACTGTCTATGTTGTACGCATAGATCATACACCACTGCCTAGTCTAGTTCCTATACCTGTCGACTGTTCTCTACGATCTCTAGCTCTGTGCATGTTGTGGAGATGAACGTAACGCGAACTGACAAGACTACAAGTACAATAATGGAGGCATCATAAATATTTGTTTCATTCAAATTTGAAAGTTGAGAAATCGTATTAAATTCTTTCCAGATTTCTCAAAAACCGTTTCCATATGTTTTGGCACTATCCAGCAATAATCCTCGTCATGTAAATGACATCGACTGACATCGTAGTCAAACATACGCACGGAGACAGAGCGGAGACCAAACAAGAGTCCGTACTCACCCCATCACAACGTATGCATTCATGCGTTTGTTTTGAAATAGCTGGGGTGGTACTCGTACACATCGGGATAACTCGGAGAAGCACATGTTTGTGATTTTATTGACTGTTTTCTGAGATGGGACATTGGGTTTGGAAATACAAGTTTAATCAATCATAAAACAGCCATAACAGATACTTTCAAAGAATTAGAACACGGAAGGAAAATAACGGGAACATCAATGACATTTCTACCAAACTCGAGATCGCACGTAGCTAGCTACCTAGTGTACAGTAAGTATGGAAGTGCAAAGCTTAGTCCGCCCTGACCCGTGCGATACTTGTGAAGTTAATTTTGAAGTTTTCACGATTATGTTGTCAAAACACGACCTACATGTAATCTGTAAAAAAATTTCTCATCTATCTAACGATTTTGGTGTGATAACGATCGACCAAATGCCGACGCTAGTGTGTACGTGTACAACTGTAATCTAGTACCTTGTACAAATGATACAAGTAAGTTTGTTCGTACCCAAGAATTTTAGTTTACAATTTCAATGATACAAATTGTCACTGTGTAATAGTGTTTGGATCGTGTTAGAACAGGTCCCTCAAAATATAATTTTTCGGGTTATAATTTGTATGTATAAGTTTATAGAAATACGTGTTTCACCCAGACTGGGTGTCTGGCCGTACGTACGCACCGGAAAAAAAACGTAGCAGAAACACTGCCACTAGACTTGAAAAAAAATATAACAAGGGACTCTTCGGATTAGGCAAGAACTACATGTAACCAATATGTGTGAACAGCCACTAATATGTTGATAAACTACCTGGGTCGGATTTACCAAATGCTCCTCCCAGATAAACAAACGTATTCCGTTGCACATGCGCAAACCTACTTCCGTAGCGTGGGCACATAGCCTGTTTGGACCTTGGCCTTTATTAAGTCAATGCAAATGATATTGACAAATATGAAAACTAGCTAAACAATGTGATCACGTCATTGTTCTTCCAACTGTCTGTAATTAGTCATTATTTGACATCAACGATCTTTTAATAACTTAATGTTGTCATCTTAGAAGAATACTACTCGCGAAATGCAAACATTTGTTCTAAGTATTAATTCATGACAGCTGAGAGTTCACGGTGACCTCGCAAAACATCAAAACTTAGCGAATATTAAAAAGTTGTATTCTGTCATCCGTGACACTAGTAATTACATGTATTTTCCATTCTTTCGGGAATGATCTTCTTTCTCTCCTTTCAACTGATGTTAACATCGATCTACTTACTGGAATAGAATACAGGGTGATATACATATATCTTGATTTGAAAGAATACGTTATTGAAAACCACACAACGCAAAGTGACTACATACTTTGTACACAAACACGAGAACGGACTACGTCAACAAATCTGCTAGAATAAAAAAAATAAGAAAAAAAAATATCCATTTTAAATTTACAATTATCATACTTTTAAGAGTTGACAACTTGTTTTAATAATGTTTGGTCTCAATATGAGCGAGATTCCGATATTCAGTCAAACAGTCGGATCTTCTGTACGTTTTTATGAAAAATGACATTACCTTTGAAAATAAAGTAGTTTAAAACCAATAAGCCCAAAAGGACGAAGTTCTGAGGTTTTCCTTTCTTTTTTAGAATTAGTATAGTTTCAAGACATTCAGAAGATTCAGTCGAACATAAGTAGTGACAATTCGGTACACAGGAATAATAATAAATAAATAGTAATGTTAGTTAGGAATCTAAACACACTACATGAGACACCTTTAATATCGAAAGATACGATCACGCAAACGTGGCAATCTAGTAAAAACGGCAGTAGTTCTGCAAGACTCGAAGCACTTGGATTTTTTTGGTAGCAATAATAATTTTTGTCGAAATGTTGTTATTTTCTTAGACTTCGTCTACTGTTTGTGTCTTTATTATGGTACTAGTCGGACTGGCTTCAACCATTGATTTAAATGACTTCGAATACAAGGAATTAGAAGACGACATGGACACGTTGCCTTGCTTTGGATGTGAAATTCACTGGGATGAACTCAGCGTTGAATACGTACAGTGTGAAGCTGTTCCACGTTGCCCCGAAGCTCTTGGCAAACTTATTCGAGAATCACACGGTCCTGATGTGAAAACTGTGAACCTGACCTGGTACTTTGCTGCTGCAAAACCTGATGAAAATGGAAAAGTTTTCAGAATCGGATTGCCTGATTTTTATATGGATAAAGATTTGGACATGGTAGGTGTAGGTGTAACGGGGGGAAAATCGCCAGTGGCATTGCAGTCTTCTTTCACCGTCCCCAAACAGAGTGTAAAAATCTGAATTCGCGTTTCCATAAGGAGGACAGTACTAGTAGTTTACGATAATGTCTTTCTTGACCAAAAATGTTCATCAGCTTGGCAGATCAATTGACTTACAACGGTTATAACACACAAGCAGTCAAAGTTTTTTTTAGCATTGAGGATCGTCGACAAAGGCGGATCGAAAGCTCAATACTAAAAAACTTTAACTGCTTGTGTGTTCATATTACCTTTACAAGTCAATGTCTTTTTTTGTATAACACCACTACAACAATTAAGTTCAGTTTTGATATATGAATGGGGGAGGGAGTGTTGTCCATATTTATTGACGAAATTCCAGAGATGTTATACGTAAAAAACGACCACCCTCTAATGAATTAATAGAGTGAAGGTACAAGTTTTCTTCCCTACTTTGGGCTCTTATACCCAGTGCATACTACAAATAAAGAGACACGTTTAAAATTGTCCCTCGGAGACCATGCTGTTTCAACCAATTTTACTGTTATGAATCGGTGAACGACTTCTCGTGTTTCGTTGTAGGTTTTCTATATAGAGGACGCATATATCACCGCAATGATGTATGAATAGTGCAATATTGGGTATTTTAGATGTGGTGTATTAGATTAGAAAGTCATCAGAGTTCTATTTAGACCACCTTTCATCACTCGGGTACATTTTTTATTCAATAGGGAACTGGCAAGGGTGATGAGATAATCGGATTCTGCAGTAAATGTAAAGGCATATATGTAAACTATGGCGACGAATACAATATGTATAATTTCTGTGAGGTAAGTGTTCAAGTCATTTGTAACATAGGAAAAACGGGGGTTTGATTGATTGATTGATTGATTCATTGATTCATTCATTGATTGATTGATTCATTCATTCATTCATTCATTCATTCATTCATTCATTCATTCATTCATTCATTCATTCATTCATTCATTCATTCATTCATTCATTCATTCATTCAATATTTATTCCCATACACCACTATAGGTTATGTTCAACTCACAAACTACAGTTGTTGAAAAACATTGAATTAAACCATTTTGACATGAACAATTGCACTCATTTATTCTTAGTGTTCAAATCAAATAAATGAAGGACTGTGGTTCCTTCAAACACCTAGTTCTGTCGTTTAGTGTTTAGTTTTTTCTACATTTTTTTCAGATTCTAGAGGTTTGTCCTAAGGAATTCACTGGATCGTTTTCCTGGACGCCCTTCAGAAAGGAGATTGGAGACTTGAAGATGCTCTGTACCAATCTTGAATTAACTGAGAAGTATAGTCATGGCCATTGCTTTCTTCCCTGGAATAAGACACCTGTCATCTTTCCCGACGATGCATCTGGAAAAGAAGAATTATAAGCGATGAGAATTTGCTGTTTAGATTCATAATGCCAAATTGAATTTGAAAGTAGCGTGGCTAATTTTCTAATATCCCTTGTTACAGTTGCTATGCCTCTAGTTTTGCACGGAGACGATTGTAGTCACGCAGCACAGAGCTTGAGGAGGACACACTTTGAAAAATGAAAACAATAGTTTACCAGAATTTTGGTAATTCACACTTCACCGCTAGTGCGATTCTCACCAACTTACAAACAATGTATTTTATGTAAGGTGTGTCATAGACATGTCTCCACTGTCTATGGGTGTATCTAGAGAGGCACGCACTATTTGTGCACATGCACCTTTACTTGTCTCTCTCATAAATCATCAATTACATATTATATCACTTTTCAATAATGTGATACCGTTAATTCAGTAATGACAGTTGTATTGAATACTGCATTCAGACATTTGCTTGTAATTTACTAAAACTGCGCAGAATGTACATTTCTTAGATTTTTCTTGACATGGACTTTCAGCTAATAATTTAATTGCTATAAAAGTGTACTTTGTACATCTGTTATGTTCTTATTGACATGGACTTCTCTAATAAAAAACAACAAAAGTTTTACTTTCATGGTTTTATTCAACAATAGTATATCATACTATACAAATCCAGATAATGTTATTAGGAATGAATATATTCACTCTCTCTCTATTAGTCTATATACCTCTATATAGTAGATCTAGATATCACAAACAAGCATGATATACAATGTATGAGATAATATGAATACAAATGTACTCTACATGCAACAATATGTGTCTATACACAATACATGTGTCTTCCCATCCACTGTATATCATATGATTGCATAAGTATCTTACCAAGTTCAAGTTCAGTGTAATTTGGTGTACTAGTGACCTCAACCCACCGTACGTATCATATACAAAACGTGTGGTAAGGTCAGTGACTTTACGATACAAAACTTAGAATACTGAAAGATTAAAAACTGAACAAATTACGAATTTAAATTAGATAGCACGGGTAAAATTTTACGATAAATACAGAGACAGTACTAGTATGTCCTGGTCTTGTGGTGACAACTTGGACTAGATTGTAGTCGCTACACTAGCTAGGAAGAGCGAATATGGGATGAAAATGTGAACAGTTTGAAGAGTTATGACAGGCTCACAGTTTAGCCTTAGGCACGCTCGTTCCGGATACGGCAAGGCAAATGGAATATTTTTGGCGTAATGGTCACACACTTGGTGCTACACAAGTTGGAGTGAAAAAGGCAGACTGTGAGTCAGGGAAAATAATATTTCGTGGCTATGTTGTTATCTTTATTTAAATGGTTTCAAGAAATTAGCAAAAATAAAATAAATCGCTTCTACGAGTACTCTGTTAATACGATGCCGATATATGTTCTACTCCGATAGCCCTCGTCTTCCTCAAACACTATCGGAGTAACACTTACATAAGTTAATAGTGTCGGAATGTGACTGAATACAAAGTTTCATAATTGGCCAGAAACAACGAATTATATTTTCTATTTTTATATTTATCAACATCAAATATATTGAATCCTCTCCTACGCACTTTCAACTTGATAAACCCATCACTATCATATCATAGAATGAACTAGAAGAAATTTGTGGGGCGCCCTCTAGAGAATTATTGAGAAATAGAAACAAAATACAGTGCGCTTGCGTAGTGGAAGCCATATTGAATGTTGGTGTGCTTGACCAAACGTGGTTTGTACGCAACATATATATATCAAAACATTAGATTTGTACATGGACAAACGCTCCGATTTTCAATCTAGAAGGACATTATAATCAGAAGGAGATCAAGATGCCGGTTGAGGTAATAGATCCAGTGAAAGAGAAGGAAGAAGTGAATGAAAAGAAAGAAGGAGAAAGTCAGTCAGGCAAACCAATCGTTGGTATTATTTATCCACCGCCTGAAGTGAGAAGTATCCTTGTAACATTTACACTGATTTTGACAATTACTCATCAATGCAAGTTTATATTATTGTATTCAGATGTCAGTATACTAGTATGTTGCCAATATATCTTGTTTTCAGATATCAGAAAGTCTGCGATTCCATCCAGTTTTGAATGTGTATACATGTAATGCCATTGTTTACAAAATTACATAAATTTCAAACCACCTCAGACTTGATGAATTGGTTGAAGCTGGTAAGTAATATAGGAAGGGAGAGAGACGGAATCATTCAAATTCAATGGAAAATTTCTGTTTGTAATTATTTCGAATCTAACGTACTTTTCCTGAAAGATGATGTTCAGATATTGTTGACAAGACTGCTAGCTTTGTGGCTAGAAATGGTAAGAAACTGCATACTTTTAGTTGACAGTGAGTGTATCAGTCATGTGTAGATCATGGTGTGTTTGAAATCTTGTAAGATGCATGTGACTGTGTAATGAGAAGGTTTGTGTTGCTTTTGATATCATGTCATCACCAATCACTACAGAACAGCAAAGTGGTATTTTAATTTACATTTCAGAACAGTTGAAGTGGTCATATGGATGGGGATTGGGCATTTATTTTGGATTTTTAATTTATAAAACAATTTTATAATGGTCTCCTACTTGAAAAATCAATGTGAAACAGCATATGCAAAGTTCTTGTTTGTAACTCAATAAATTGTCTTAAATGTCTGAAATCTTTGTACATACAATAACAAACATTTTACACCTTATTTTAGCTTCTTGCAATGTATTGAGTTACAAACACAGACTTTGTCAATGTTGTTTCGCATGCATTTTCCAAGTAGGATGCCATGATAAAATTGTTTTAGGAATTAAAAATCCAAAATAAATACTCAATCCTCATCCATATGGCCACTTCAACAACTGCAAAGTTTAACTGGAGATGTGGATGAGTGTACCGTACTACAAATGTACTACTAGATTTAGTATGTACAAATTGTCTCTACTAGCATGATAATAGTTGATACTGTAGTGAATAATGGACAACCATTCCTTTCAAACTAGTCTATTACTACATTGATTTCAGGACCTGAATTTGAAACCAGAATTCGTCAGAATGAAATCAACAATCCTAAGTTTAACTTCTTGAACCCTAATGATCCATACCATGCCTACTATCGACATAAAGTCAAAGATTTCCAAGAAGGAAAGGCTACAGAACCTCTTGGTACAAGTGGTCTTCCTAAGGTAAAGTACATATAGTTATTTCCAATGTTAGTTACCTTTCTCTTCCAGTGAAAAATAAAAATGTCTAGTGAGCAGTCCAAAACATTGGTATTGCATTTTTTAAATAAAAATGGAGACTCGGACAGATAAAGCTCTTATGAAATCAAAACACACTACATCATTGTCACTTTCATAAACAATAATTCAAGACATTGACATGTTAAATTGCCAGTGAACTGATAAAAAAAATTTCAAAAGACTATGGAATTTCAAACACCTGTCAGCTATATGTATGAAATTTTCAGTCTCAAACTATTGCTAGATTATTTTTTGTGTGCTTTAATTACATCAGTTGATGCAGATGACACCAAAGACAGCACCTCAAGTTCAAATAGAACCAGTTGTACCTAAAGAACCTCCACCAGAGTATGAATTCATTGCAGATCCACCATCCATCTCAGCCTATGATTTGTAAGTATGTGTATGTAGTACATGATAGTAGGTAACAGAGTAGGAGTTGGAAGTACATATGAGTAGTACTGTATGTGGTACATAGTGAGTATGTGTACATAAGTATATATCATATATTTACCTAGTAAGTACATGCAGTATTATACATAGTAGATAGCAGAATAGTACAGTATTTGTACATTCTAGTATATGTTGCATGCGTACATAGTTGGCACGTACATGAAGTATGTGTACATAGTATACACATAGTATGTGTACATGCAATGTAGTATGTACATGTATAAGCATGCACTAGTATGGTGTTGGGGGGGGGGGGGTGATACTATGGTAGGCTCCATCTGTGCCAATATGGGATAATCAAGTGTAGTCCACTAAATGATATATTCCTATCTCTACTCACAGGGATGTGGTGAAACTCACAGCCCAGTTTGTAGCACGAAATGGACGTCAGTTTTTGACAAACTTGATGAACAGAGAGCAACGTAATTACCAGTTTGATTTCCTGAGACCACAACACAGTTTGTTTCATTATTTCACCAAGTTGGTTGAACAGTATACCAAGGTTAGTAACCCATCAAAAAACTTTTATCCTGTATGTTTTTATAGCGAGTGCCATAGATGTAAAACTTGATCAGTTTTCTGATCGTTTTAGAAGCAGTCTCAACTCCATACACACTTGAATAAAAATGTAATAAGTCAACATTTGCCTCTTGCAAAGTCTTAGGCATGGATTAAAAACATTGTATAATGTATCACTCATTATATCAAATGAAATATTTGATAAATTGGCAAAAGATTTGATAACTATATATTGTAGTGTTTTGTCTTCCGATATGGATGACTTCATGGAAAAACCTCTCTTTTTTTCAAGTACACAAAGAACTGTATTTTTCCTAGAATTATTTCAATCAGAGACCAGTAACACCTTCTATAGTAGCTAGGTAAAGACAAGAATGGAGATTCAGAATCTGGCATCTGGTGTTTGTTTTTCAGTGGTTTCACTAAGTTTCAAAGAAGGGGGGGGGGGGGGGGGGGGACTTGGAAAATACCACATAAGATAATGTGCTTTGAAGTGTGATTTTTATTACATCATGAAGGTACTCAGTGCATGACACCCATGTTACTTTGTTTAAGGAGAACACTAAAATGAGGAAGACATATTTCATGTATGACTGTAATACTTTTTGTTTTCTATAGAGTACACACAGAAGAGACAAGTCTTTTCACTGATGGATATGAGGGGTAGTGATTTGAGTGAGTTACAGGACATAGTAATTGTAAGAATTGTATTATTTTTATTTATGGCAGGTATTGATACCTCCAAAAGATTTGATGAATAAACTTAAACAGGATGCAGAAAACCCCAAACACATCCTTGACCAAGTCAAGCATCGTGTGGAGTGGGCTAAACATGAAGAAAGGTTGAGAAAGAAAGAAGAAGAGGAAAAAGAGAAAGAGAGAGGTAAGAATATAACTAGGAAGTTTGGGATGGGGTGGGAGGGGGGGGGAGAGAAGAGGCAAACCTCTCACCTTGTTCACTTTCTGCCACTACATTATTAAACTTATGACCAGGAGTAATTGTGATCATTTTCTTTTTACAGTTGCTTATGCACAGGTTGATTGGCATGACTTTGTTGTCGTGGAAACCGTAGACTTCCAAGAAAATGAACAAGGAAACTTTCCACCACCAACAACACCACAACAAGTTGGTGCCAGAATTCTAGCTGAAGAAAGATACGAAATATATGGGGTAGGAAATATCAGAGTATTTTGCATTTTGACTCTTCAGTGGTATGTAGGGTTTCCATTTAGTTAGGCTAACGTGAAAGGACTTGAAAGGTAATGAATGTATGACACTTTAGTCAGTAAGGTACACCGTGACGGGGTGCCCTCATACATCGGTCAACCCCTCCTCAGGAGGCAAGTGAGGGAGTGACACGATATATCTTACAGTCTAATGATGCTTACATCTCAAGAAAAAAAGATTTGTACTTTCAAATCAGTGTATTGTCAAGGAGCTTCATATTTCAAAGAAAACAGTATTCGACCGATAAGAATTAATTTTGTATGGAAGTGACACGTAGATATTCTTTTCAAAATGGTCTTTGATTCACTGCATTAAGCGTCGCTGACAAAAACCATGAGTTGTAAGTATTACAAATGTTGACACTGATTAGTGTTCAAAATAATTGTCACAAAGGTCAAAGTTCATTAATCACATCATAACAAATAGGACATACCTTTCTAATGTATTGTTTCAATACAAATTATGGAGATACACATTATTTCTCATTTTAAATTTATAAAGACATGCTGTTGCGTGTATATGAGATAGGATTTCAGAATATACGAAAATGACATAAATCGGATTTATTGACATTGTTGATTGAAAGTCAATGTTTTAATACTTTTTAACTGTCATTTCAGGAAGATAATGATGCTGATGATGTTGAAATGGATGTAGAGTCGGAATCAGAGGATGAGGATGAATTGACTGAAAAGTTTCAGAGAATGCCACCATTGCCACCACCACCAGCTGATGAAAATATAGAACTACAGGATATGGATGAGGTAAGGTCATCACCTAGGCAACAGTGATAATGATGAGATAAGGTCATTACCTAGGCAACAATGTTAGTGATGAGGTAAGGTCATCAACTAGCTGGAGTGATAGTGATGAGGTAAGTTCATCACCTAGACAACAGTGATAAGGTAATCACCTAGGCAACAGTGATAATGACGAGATAAGGTCATTACATAGACTACAGCGGTAGTGATGAGGTAAGGTCATCTTATGTTGACAAAATGTACACACTCCATTTTCGATGTAGTACATTGTACTTGTAAATTTTCAATATATAATCCGACAACTATTTTAAGACTGAAATTTTGTTAGAGTGATTTATCATTACAGATCACAAAACTCAAGGATTTTTATACAGAATTGCTTCAGCGAAGTAACTTATTGTTAGTCCATGTTAGCTGAGATTGAGAGAAAGTTCTACTATTTTTTGTTCATTTTAGTAAAAAGATCTACTTGTAACTTTTCATTGCAACCATGTGTGTGTATTAACACCACTAAGAGAAGATACTGCCTATGCTTTAATAATAGTAACCTATTTACTCCCATTAGCTAGCACACACACACAATGTAGAACAACCACTGTCTTACAGAATCACAGACTATGCCAGTATAAAGGTTATACCTCGTCATTATTCTACATTTTACTTCTTTCTTTGATAGGGTTCATCTGATGAAGACGAGGAGAGTACACAGCAGCCACACCCACCAGTACCGCCACCACCCTCTGATGGACCCCAACCACCCCCACTACCACCTATGCCAACAGATGCTGAAATTAGAAAAGATTATGATCCTAAAGGTAGGGATAGGAGTGATTGCAATCAATGTGTTGATATTTACAACATTAAACTTCTACATGTAGTAATGGGAGTGACATTCGGCTGAGTGTTGACATTTACCATTTACATACATACATACATACATACATGCATACATACATACATACATACATACATACATACATACATACATACATACATACATACATACGTAGAACCACATCTATACTGAAAATACACAGCATGAAATTCAAATCACCTAGCGCTCAGTATATGTAGTATCAATCAGTTTGTCACCACCCCTGCCCCCACCCCCCACTTGTGGGGTTAACCATTTCTGTCATTATCAAAGATTGTAAATCAAAGCAACTCACACATTCACTCATTGATATATATTTTTCTCTCTTGTAGCACCCAAGCAAGCACCACTGCCACCAGACAAGTACTTAATATCTCCTCTGACCGGTGAGAAGATCCCAGCTGATAAAATGCAGGAACATATGAGAATTGGTAAGGATTTGAACTGTTTTCTAAGACTCATTGGTATATACCACATAGACAGTGATTCCATATCAATGCTTTTGACTTGTGTTCATGTTGTTCTATAATGTAGACTTCTGTGAACAACAACCTTGATTTCACCATGAATGCCATCTTGGGAATTCAACTTCTGCATTAAATACATACAAAAACTGCCATAAATAAACATTTGACCATTGATATGATTATTAATTGGCAAGTTATCATCTGTCTTTGATCATTAGCAAATACAGTCAGTCCTACACAACTATTTTCCCATTATACACATTGTTTTCATACAGCCTTCAGTGATTGGCTTAGACTGTGTCACATGGGCTGGACTAATGACCCATAGTGACCCAATTTGCATACAGAGGACATTCTATTTTCCCTAGGGCACCATTACAGTAGCGTGAGACTAGTTCTTCCAGTGATTTTATTTCACTCTGGAAAGAATACATGCCAGGGAATGCAATATTATAAAATACTTATTGCCTGGCCATATTCAGGCACTAGTAGACGTCATATTACTCCTCTTGCTGTCATGATAGAAACTATTTCCCTCAGTTATAACAGCCCTCAAGGTAATTATACACATTTCTACTCATACCTGCATAGCCAGGCAGTAAGTGTATAATATTTTCTACCAACATCAAACTAGTAATACAAGTAAAGACTGACAAGCAAACATGAATATTTTGTTGTGTTACCATCTAGGTTTACTTGATCCACGATGGAAGGAACAAGGTGACAGAAATATACATGAAAAGACACAGGAGGAAGTATACGCACCTGGTTCAGCCATTGACAGTAGTCTTAAACAACTTGCTGAGAGACGTACTGATATCTTTGGTGAAGGAGATGTTGAAACTGCCATTGGTAAAAAGGTAGGCACGACTTTCTAACACCATACTACATTATACAGATAGTACATTTATGATATTGTCAGTAGCAGTCGAGGTTTGAACCCTCCTAGTGTTGGCTGGGTTTGATCTTAAAGTAACCAGATCAGTATGTAAGAAGGGTGATGCTCATTTTGACACTACCTAACAGTACAGATTTTTCTTGGGTATTACTTCAGTTTCCTCTTGCTTAAACACCAGGGCGCTGTACAACTTGTGACTGTATCAATTTCCATCTTTGTTTTGCCTAATCAAGTATGATTATTTGGTATATGATTTGGTAGAGAAATAGAAACATACATATTCTAAGAAGCCTTACTGAGATTGGTTTCCCAATTCTAAATGTTGTTACTAAGAAATCAATAATGTTATTTCTGTTTGCTTTCATATTATCATTTGATATTATATAAATCTTTTCCTGAAGTGATATTTTGATGTCAGTTGACTAGAAATAACTGCATATGAATCTGTTACCGCCACTGGACAATTTTGAATGGATCATGAATGATATTTCAAAGTAGAGAAATAGAATAGAGAACATGTTTCAGTGATTTGATGGTGTTCCTTTTTAGGGAAGAAAGACAGTCAAAACACTTGAGAGCTTTGCTTCATTTACCATAACTTTACAGTTATTGATAAATTTATGATTGGTGAAAAAGTTAAATGATAAAATAATGTTTATGATGTTTTAGATTGGAGAAGAAGATGTGAGACCGAAGGAGAAAGTTGCATGGGATGGACATACAGCTAGGTAAGTAAGACAATCAATCTCCTTACACAAAACAACTGTACAGTTTGAACATTTTCATATGATGTAACATTGAATTTCACAGCGAATACGTACATAGCTTAGATAGTTAGTTGTAGAAAAGAACACAAATACTAAAATAACATAAAAACACACACAAGTGAAAATTGAATAGTCTCAACAAAACAAAACCCAAAAGGTTTCCAGATTTTTTGTCAACAGAGCACCAATCAGGTCAGCACAAAGCAAAGTAACATAAAACTGAATGCCTTTCCTTTGAGATGACCAGCATCTAGTACTGACCTACATGTAATACTGGGCAAAGGACTGTATGTCCTACCCAGTCAAGTTTTCTGTTTATGATAAAATTTGTGATAGTTCAAAATTATTGTTATCCAATTCTCCAGTTAATTATAAGACAACCGAGTGATGTTAAAAAAATCTAAACAACAGATGTAATTTAAAAATAAAACCAAGTTGTCAACAGCATTGAAAGTATAAATTGTAACTAATATATATTATTACTCTGGTAGTTGGTAGTTGAGCCTTCGGTTTTCTAAGATAGACATCAACTAAAATTATTGTCCCAACATGTTGGTACAACAGTGATAAGCTAGTGAATGGACATTGGTTTAATTATAGTCTCAGTAGGGAGGCATTTCTGGAAACTAGTTTATTTAGAGTTCCATGAACTTGTAGTGCTGTTTTGGGACTTCCAATGTTTACACTATGTTGATCACAGAGTCATTAGAATCATCCAACAGAGGAACCACTATCACTGACTTGTGTAATCTACCACATTGAAGAGCAGTAGATTTAGTTTGTGTCTATCTTAGTAAACCGAAGGCTGGATTACCTGTGTTGTAATTAATGATGTATTGTGATTGTTTGCAGTATGGAAGCTACCATCAACAAAGCTAAAGCTAACATCTCACTGAAGGAACAGATAGAAGCTATTCACAAGGCTAAAGGGTTAACGTAAGTTTTCACTTCTTGCATTTACAATGGTTTTCCAAAATATATGAACACTTTGCTGAGACATATACATTTTTTTTGATGAGCGAGATAACACTAGAAGTAATGGAATATGAGGTCCGTATCAAAGCTGACCAGTCATCCGTCTTCAGTGTTTGAAAATCCCAGAGTACTAATGTCTATCTTTTGTAATTTGATGTTTGTAGTCCAGATGAAGAAAAAGAGAAGATTGGTCCTGCCAAACCTTTGCTCTCAGACCTTTCATTACAAGAGGTTCTCAAAGCCCAAAAACAAGCTCACTCTCTTCCACCACTGCAACCACTACAACCACCCAAGTTACTACATCAACCCATGCACAAACCCATGCACATGCAAACTGGAACACGTGATCGTCCACCTCACCTACCACCAAGACTGCCGTCTCTGATAGGAGGACCTGGTGGTCCACCAATGGGTTTGCCACACAGATCGATACATGACATGCAAGTCCATCCACCACCACCACCAGGAAGACCACCACATGCAGCACCACCAGGACCACCATTTTTTGCACCTAGTAAGTTTATTTAACAACATTACATGCCATCCATCCGTGTTTTTATTTCTGAATTTGTGTTAGTACACAGGTTATACAGAGTTGTCACACACAAGGAGTTCAACTTTAATAGCAAATACCATTGAGCTTTCAATCTGCCTTTGTCAACAAATCCTCTGCAGACTTTACAGAATAGGTTCACTAGTTACAGCTGACCTCCAGAGGGCAGTATCTTGTTTACAAGGAAATTGTCCCATAGAGTTCATTTCATACCATGTTTGGTGGCCATTTTGGATTCTAAAGTGGAAGAATTAGAATGTCATTTTGACCTACTTCAAAGAATTTGAGATAATAGGTTTGCATTTTCCTAAACAAAGCAACAGCAGAAGTTAATTAATTTTACTTATAAGGTGCATACTACATACTTGTAATTATTTGAACAGTCTCTCCAAAATGATTTTTAAAAAATACACAAAGGTCAATTTAGTACATACAATGGATGTGTACCTTAGTATATTAGTAACACAACCCACACACTTGTCACTTGATATGATCAATTTTTCTCTTGTAGACGTCCGACCACCAGGACCACCTCAAGTCGGCATGTTCATGACTGGTGTCAATCCTAATCCACCAGTAGCACCGCCACAACCACCACAACAACAACAAGAACAACAACCACATTCACAAATCAGTGATGAACCACCATCAAAAAGGCAAAAAACAGAAGATGCACTCATCCCAGAACAACAATTTTTGGCTAAGAATCCTGTAAGTAACATTTCCCTTTACTACATAGTTCAACATCATTATCATCACAGGTACAGAAAATATGAGAGCATTGACAAGTAACTCAACTAGCTAAAATAGTAAATGAAAGGTGAATGAATGACCAGCTACACCTGGAGAATATTATGATACAGTGTACTTATAATCTGAGTTGAAGGGAGATATACAAAGTTTAAATGCTAGTATGACTGGTAATCCAGCCTTCATTTCATAAGATAGATGCAAACTATTAAAATTTACTGTTCTTCAATGTGGTAGATTACACAAGTGGGTGATAGCGGTTCCTCTGTTGTGTGACTGTATTCACCCTGTGATCAAGATAGTGTAAACAATGGAAGACCCAAAAGAGTACACTGCAAGTTCATGAAACTCCATCAATAAAACTCTGCAAAGCCTCCCTACTGAGACTATACAGTCCATTCAATAGCTTATCACTGTTGTATCAACACGTTGCAACAAGAATTTTAGTTTGTGTCTGTCTTAGCAAATCGAAGGCTCAACTACCAGAGTAATGGTATGGAACCATGGGAATTATTTATACTTATATTATGTATTCATATTGGGAAAATGGTCATATGTATTATAATAAATTATACACACAGAATACATATTTATATATAAGCTGTGGTCTACTTGTTATTGATCCATGTTAGTTGCCATAGTAACATCCTCTTACATCTGTTTTGCCACCAGAGTCCTGTTTCATTCAAAGTTCAAGTGCCAAGTATGCCAGATAAACCGGAATGGAATCTTAAAGGACAGACAATGACATTGACCTTGCCACTAACAGACCAGGTGTCAGTCATCAAGGCCAAGTTGTTTGAAGACTTGGGTATGCCAACTGGTAAACAGAAGCTGCAATTAGAGGTAAGGGGGTCAAAGGGGGATGTATATTTAACAATTACTTGGTATTGGCAGAACTCAGCCCTGGTATATGTATTCAGACATAATACACAAACATTACAATGACATAATTCATAGAGACAATTACATTGAACCATGGATTGCTATCTGTTGCATTTGACAGGTTATTTTTATCAATGACCATACAAATATACAGATAGAGAAAATATTTATTGTTTTCTTGTACCTTTCACAGAGTATGTTTTATAAATATTTGTTGCTTTCTTTTCACAGGGTATGTTTATCAAAGACTCTAACAGCCTTGCGTTCTATAACATGAGTCGTAACAGTGTGGTTCAACTACAACAGAAAGAAAGAGGTGGTAGGAAGAGATAAGACAGGATGAAATGGACAGTTTACCACACTTTTTTCATTGTTATCAGAGACACAAATAGGGGGTGTAGAATTTGCCTCATAAGAATAACATATCTGACATGCCCTCAACTCATAAATTTTCTCCACTATCAGAAATACTATCCGTGATCTTCATCAACAGAATAAGATAGATATGTACCCTAAACCCTATATTTTCATCGTCAGAAACAGACAAATGATATACATACCCAGTTCATCTTTAACTCATGTATGTAATAGTTTTACAACAGATATTTGAGATGAAATCTCAAAACAGAAAAGCAGAGGTTTGTTACCATGGCAATGTAATAAACCGACCTATTTGACAAGGTATCCCTGCAACATGCTAAATACAACCCTTGCAACAGTTGTGTAGAGATGCCTCTCACTACTTTTAATTGTCCTGGTAAAACAACATTCTGATCAAAGGCATCTCTAGACAACTGCTACAAGGGTTGTAGAACCTTTATTGCAAGAATTAGTGTTTTTAAAGTACTTTATGATTCAGAGGATTGTCTATAGACTTCTGTCTTTACAAAAATCATAAAGAATACACTGAATAAGTACCAGTAATATTCTACCAAAACTGTGTATTATGTATTGTGGTATACTAATATGTTTCCCAACCCAAGGCTCATTTTTTGCTCGCTGGAAACAGTAGATAACATCTATCTAAGTATTCTTTTGTGTGTGTGATGTATTTTTAATGAAATAAAGACCACATTACTGTATTATAAATGAATTGGCACTTTATTTGTCATTTTGTAAATGTGAATTATAAAACTGACAAACTTCTTATAAAAACATAAATTTTACAGAGTGATGAGAAAATAGTATTTAAGAAAGTTTACCATCAACTGGATACAATGTGCACAAACACATTCTACTATTAAAGTTAATATCCAATGTTCTGATTTATAAAAGAAATGAAACAAACAGGAAGTGATTCAATTTTACGTATGGTATGTTACCGTTGTTATTACTACTTTGGATAGTTCATTCTAATGGTTTGCACATATTTGTGGTCAGTATTTACTAATTATTACAAATGCTACAAAATGCTAATACTACACAAGAAATAAATGGATACAGGATGGTTAATGTTTGATAAAAAAAAAACATACTGAGTATTATTACAATTACTGTCACTAAACCTAAAACAAAATGTCTGACTCGACAAAATTTTACTAAAAAACACTGCAAGATTTTATCATCTGGCTCAACAAAAATCTTACCAACGTTGCTACAGTTTATGATCTTTACTTGACAAATATCTCTGTGGGTAAGACTTTTGTTGGTGATGGATAAAATGTTACTGTTTATGAAAAGTATAACTGCCATTCATTTGACCATTATTGCAAAGGTCACAGAACAAAGTGAGGTGCATATGCAGACTATAGAGTCTGAAATTTGTGCCAGGTTTGATTGAACTGGGTCCATGCCTGTCTTGAGATGTAGATGATTACCGACAGACATGACCTGACATAGTACCTCCTAGTTCTCTGACTTTGCACACTGGGGGACTAAAAAGTCATTTTGCAACAGAAAAATTCAATTAAACTATTTAGGTACTATACAACGTACAAATGAATTGTAATTTATACATGGCATTTTACTCGCACACAAACCCAGAAACATGTTCCTTGCAATATAACCCAAAAATAGTCTATATAGATGCAACTTAGGATTACAAATTTATCATTACACCAGTCCTTCAAAGCGAAATGTTTACTATAGGGGTTCTTTATTTACTGTTTTGGTTAAAAAATACTTTAATTGGTGTTTATTTCAGAGTAAAAGGTATCAGCAGGAGTAGTAAAAATACAAAAAAACAAGGCAAGATACAGTATAGTTCTCTGAGTACAAGACATGGCAAGAGTCTATTAGCATTAAAGTCTATGTATATGACAAGAAAGGAATTGAAAGGATGTATTATAACCTGTAAACCAATTTGGTTTCCATCTCCTCAATTGACATAAGCGATTGGCCATTCATTAGAGTTGTGACAGGTGCAATATACCAATACAAGTGATTGGCTACTATTTTTCTTACTGGATGAGATACATTACATCAATTAAACTGACACTGGTGATTGGCTAATAATGTTCCTACCAGGCGTGATGCATTACATCACCTATACTGACAATGTGATTGGCTACTACTCTTCCTACCAGGTGTGATACATTACATCACCTATACTGACAATGTGATTGGCTACTACTCTTCCTACCAGGTGTGATACATTACATCACCTATACTGACAATGTGATTGGCTACTACTCTTCCTACCAGGTGTGATACATTACATCACCTATACTGACAATGTGATTGGCTACTACTCTTCCTACCAGGTGTGATACATTAAATCACCTAGAGTGACACTTGTGATTAGACACACTATTACAACAGTGCATCATGATCTACATACCAAGCTAAAAGTCCATCTGCTAAATTCACACCTGTAATAGGCCATTTATTACTGTCCCTACCAACCTGCTTCAACAACGATACTATCTGTTTTTTACTTTCACCTGTCACTAACACTGCTACATTCTTTGCTTTATTAATCAAATTTAAAGACATACTTAATCTTTCAGCTGATTGGTCAGCAGGACCTCTGTCCACTAATTTGACCAAGTCTTCATCTTCTATACCCGGTTGCCCAGGAAACAAAGATGCAGTATGGCCATCAGCACCAACTCCTAATAGGATGAAATCAAGTGATTCATGTGGGATGATATTTTGTATTTCTGCTTCGTACATAGCACTCCCTAGATCTTTACCATCTTCATATTCATCCTTTGTTAATTCAACTGGCATAGAATGAACATTTTTCTGTGGAATGTCAACGTACTGCAACAGATTTTCTTTCAAGGTATTCAAATTCAACAAATTACTTTTTGAATCTACACACCGTTCATCAACTTGCCAAATGTGGGTATGTTGCCATGGAAACTGCACTGCATAGAGTACTAGGTGTTTGAATAAAAGATTTGGTGTTTTACCACCAGACAATGCCATGTGGAAAACACCATTCATTTCAACAAAGTCCAACGCCAGCAACTCAAGACTTTGACATAGTTTCTGTATGACATCATCTCGACGACCAGAGACAAGTGGACCATTGCGAAACTCAGCAGGAATAGTTTTTATGCCATCTGATTTGTAGTTGAAGTCCATTTCAGCAAACTGACTTCTATCAGCTGTATATTTCACTGTGTTGCCAAGGGTTACTACATCTAGCCAATCAGAATTGGCTTTACCACCAGGGTACAATCTAGGTTTCTTACCCATAATACTTTGTAATAATGGCGTCCATATCTTCCAAGAGGCTATCAAGTCGTCGGTACCAACAAATTTATCTTTCTGTCCTTCATACACAGCCTTTATAAGATTACTGTACGCACTTGGGTTATTTTCTGATGAATATGCAAAGTAATGGGAAGCTGGCAAACCAAAATATTCCACATTAGAATCAATTTCTAGTAATTTTAAGGGTTCCGATACCTTTGGTTCTGGTAAAGTTTTAGATACCAGTAAAACTGGTGATTTAGAATCGGATGCACTGGTTGAGAATATAATTTGTTTGGGATGACAAAAATTTGGAACATCAGATTTCTTTGTGACACAGAGTATATTTTGTTTGAAAACAATTCTAACATATCCAGTTTTCTCATCCAGCAGTTTACCGGCCATTAGAATAAATGGAACACCTTTCCACCTGGGATTGTTAATTTGCATAGCAACTGTAGCAAACGTTGGTGTATGACTTGTAAAGTCTGGTTTGTTGAGTTCTGTTCGTAGCTGGGTGTTGTAGTCTTCATACTGTCCAACCACACAATTCTCTGATGTCAGAGCTTCTATTTGTTTCATTAGGTGTAGTTTACGAAGTTGGTGCTCTTTCGCATCGCTAATGTTGTTTGGTGTTTCCATGGCAACCAGAGCCAGGATTTCAGTGAGGTGGTTCTGCATCACATCTCTGATGACACCATATTCATCATAGAATCCCATCCGACCTAATGTAAGAAGGATATCATACAGTTTAAATAACGTCAAAACCATCTGAAAGATACCTGCCATATTTTGAAGCTTCAGCAGAAACATGTGCTCTGGCTTGCCGTGTGTGGAATGCAGTTTAATGTTAAAGTGTTTTGAAATAAAGGAATAATCAAAAGGTAAACCACACCTGGGTTCTCTACAGGCCAAAATAGCATTGCAAGCTGTGACATCTTTGTTGACCCTCCCCCACCCCGACACTATCAGTCATCCCATGATCCTATTCAATGCTATCATAATCACTAACTCGTAGTGTGACACAATTCATAAATTTAATATTAGGCATTTAGTCTTTAGCATTTAACATTCAGTGCACTAACAAAATAACATCAACAACTCCATTCAAGTTTGTATCCTTTGAAGACAAATTGTATAATGTAAGCAACTATCAAAAGTGAATTGTGTATAAATGTTACTAGAAACAATGAGTATATCTATTCTCTCCTGACTAAAATTACTCCACAAACCTTTCTATTGTCAATGATTTCAGTACTTACAAAGTACAACATAGAATTTTTCTCTCTCTCAAAGTAATCCCACAAAGCTTTTAGAATCAGTTGACAGAGAGGGGAAAATTACCATTCTTAATTATTCAACCACAACTTTGCATAGCATCAATTGTCATGGCAACCAACTGACCTTTGACATCCATGTCTTCCTTCATAACAATCTCAACTCTCTCAATGTGTTCTTTACTCCATAATTCATCATAGGTATCTTTGTTATGAAAGCGGAATGGAATAATCTGTTCAACACCTGTATAGGGAGATAGATGTTTGACATTCAGTACATTTGTATGTAGCATATATTGGCATATATATAATATAAGTGATTGATGTGTGTATGGGTAGGGGTCATCAAAGCATAAAAACTCCATAAAATCTCTATGTGACACAGAATAATTTGTAGCATGAATGTATGAAGTAAGATCAGAAATGGTTATCATATCCTATCACATGTATCACTTACCAAGCTTGCCAAGGTAATGGTCTATCCTGTACACTTCTTCTTCTTTCAGATATGCTGCAATGTCCTCAGATAGCTTTAGTGCTGACTCTGTGTCATGACCAAAGGGTTTTTCTAACACCACACGAAACCAGCTCCCTTCAGGTGGTCTGCATTCTGGTTGACAAGATCACATAAATCAAATTTATGATAAGCTTTAACATTTGTCACCTTTATTGGTGACAGTCTGGAGTTCTCTTTTTTGAATCACAAGTACGGCTCTCTCTCCCCCTCTCCCTCCCTCCCTCCCACACAAAAATAAACTTGTCATTTGACTCCTTGCCAGACAATGGAAAATTTCAATATCTCAGCTCATCATTTTATTTTCTCAAAATTTCACGGATTACCTTGATATGTTGGTTCATCAAATGAAATGGACATACCTGAGTTGATAGAGGACACAATACCACCATAGGTAAAAGGTGGTACCGACAGATAAAATAACGTCCCTTCATCGTCTGCTTTCTGATCTGCCATAGCCTTCTCCATTTTCATGGTCAAGTCTACATAATGATTCACTGTCTTCAGTTGCTGATATTCTGTTATCTGTTGGAATTGTTTTCTCATTTCTTCACAGTCATCTCTATCAACATTTTGACAACTCACACTTTCTTCAAGGATTTTCTGCAAAGCAGGTTCACCTTTTTCCTTTTCAGTTCTTCCAGCACCATAGAATTTAATAATACGATCCTCACTTGATTTCTCTGAGAATGAAATAAACAAAAGAATTTTTATGAGACAGACATAGAATTTTAATGAAATGAACAGAGAATTTTTATGAGATAGACATTAAAACAATAGATTTAGGATGAAGGATAGACTGCCACCAGTCCCGTGGGGAGATTTGGTTTGTCTCATAATCTTCAAATGTTTTGAATTTGTTATTCATTTCGAATTTTGGGAAGGAAATGTGGTCAACATTTTTTTTTTAATTTGCCAGTTACCAGTAACCTCTCAGGGGACTGGTGTCAGTCACCAGCACTCAGATGATCAGACGATATCGATCTGAAATGTTGTCACTCTAGCCAATCAGACAAGAGGGTACTAACACTAATTTGCATATATAGTCTTATATAGTCTTATCGTCTGATTGGCTAGAGTAATCAGTGCACCTGTCTATCATTCTCTCTTTTTGTTTGTTTAATGACCATATTTCAGGTCGATAACATCTGAGCACTGGTGACTGACACCAGTCCCTTGAGAGGCTAATAGTAACTGGGAAAAATAAAAAAAGAATAGACCACTTTTTCCTAAAGAATTAAAGATTATGAGACAAAAAAAATCCCATGGTGCCAGTCTAAATGAAGGGATATGTTGTTAAAAGTTGTAAAAACTATACTAGAAACATTAAATGTTTACACATACCTAGATATAGATTAAAAAAGCCTTGCCAAAGATACTTCTTGGCTAGGTCACCTGTTCCACCAATCAGAACAATGTTACTGTACTTGACACCAGTGGTATATGATATGCAAATGAAGACCACCATAAACAAAAGAACAGCCAATCTTCTGGTTGCCATAGTGACAGGATTACAAGGACAAGGAGAGAGGTTTAAGGTTTAGATTTACAAGAAGTTCAGGATGACCATCTGTAACCAAGATCAAAAGATGAAAACTTTTAATTCATGACTATTTGATAGCTTGGGTATTAAGAATTAGAATTTGATAGCTTGAGTTTTAAGAATTTCCTTTACATTAGAATTCGAACAAATTGTTGCTGGATAATCATGTTCATGAGAGTGTGACCTTGATTTTCTGAATCTGAATACAAAGGACAGGAGATTGTTGGGTATTTTAATATTTGTTTTTTCCCATCCATCCATGATGATTTATTTATTTATCACTTCCTGTAGAATATCAAATCTACAATTATCAGGTGATGTATTCTAAAAGTACGCTGTCATATCATTATGGTGACATCGACTGGGATGAAAATTGCCATAATTATTACAATAATTAGTTTAATCAATTTGTAATTGACGACTATAATTTGATACTGTTGATAAATCTTCATTTGACATACCAACTGAAATGTCATATGTATTAAACTTAATTCTATGATCATATAAAAATGCATAAATCAGAAATAGTGCTCCATGGTTACTGGGGAAAATGTTATTAACTCATACATCAGTAAGTTTGTATTATACTTAAAGTTTACATGTCTTACAAATATATATCAATCAATCAATCAATCAATCAATCAATCAATCAATCAATTAATCAATCAATCTTTATTGCAAAACAACATGCCATAGCAAGCATTTTGGTAAAGTATACAAAAATAACATACAGAAATAAAGTGAATACCGTGAATACAATCCTTTAGCCAACTGCTGGAGGGCTGTTTACATCAACAAGAAATTTTCCGGGAGGAAGTTTATCGTCAGAGGTCAAAATATGCAAAAAAAAATTAGGAATGAAAAATTTGAATTATTTAATGACAAAGAAGAAAAAAAGTGCCTTTCTTTCATTTGTATAATGAGAACAAAGAATTAAATGATGAAATTCATCCTGTACCATATTTTGACAAAAGAACGATATCACAGTGTAGTGTTAATATAATCAAAATACAAATTTACAATTACAAAACAAAATTGCATTTCTGTATGCACATATACATGCCACGTTTGCTACCTGTTATCATCAACACCGATCAATGACCGGATACACAACGACTTGTGACCTTCAGATCATTGGTAGATGATATATATTGAACGCACAACTCACGACAGACCATGATAGACTCCTTACGTTATATATATCATTGTCAATAATATAACAATATCTTAGCATATTGTGTTCACCATTACACTGATATGAATACATTACAAGCTCACCTCTCCTTTTCTAATATCCCAAGTTACCTTCCTACTTGCATGTGACTTACAGACCTCGGTGTTTTTTACACACCAGTGTCATTTAGCTTAGGTTTTCTGATCACACACCTCAGCTCCAAACACGTACGTCTGCTTTGCATCTAGTCTGGTCTGCTGTGTGGAAGATTCTTCGGTCAAAGGTTACAAAGTTAGTTTGTTCATGTGACTGGTAGGGAGCTACTATTCGTTGTAGGGGTGGTACCTTATCAAAATATTATGCCGATGGGTATTCAGCAAAATTCGTCTCACAATATCAGAATTGGGGAAACAAAATAAACAGAAATTAGTCTTTTAAATACCAAAATATCTCATTAGCTAACTTGATAGAAAAAAATTCATGAAGAGTATCTGTATATCTTGGGGTACTGAACATACCCTGAAAGTGAATACCAGATTCCTGCTACTCGGTTCAAAGTTCATCTTCACCTGCTGGACGTACTTGCAACAACATGGCTTCGCGACGACTGGGAAAAATAGCTATCGAAACTTCGGCTTTATTTCTCTGTGACATGCAGGAGAAATTTAGGCCGTCGATAAAGTACTTTCCACAGATAGTTGAAGTTGCTGGTAGAATGCTTACAGCTGCTAAAATCCTGAAAATACCAGTTGTTACAACAGAGCAATATCCCAAAGGTAGGTTGGAACTCCAACTTGTCCAAGATCCGATCCCGGCGTCCAAGATCTGCGCACTTTTCACGTTCATAGCCAACTTCAGTTGAGATTTCAAGGAAGGGGATAATTTGAACTCTTGGATTTGCAACAGGTAGCATTGCAAGACTTAAAATTTATTATGTTAATTTTGTTAATCTAGTACATATTGTACTAGTAGATACTAGTTATAGTTAGTTACATCACCATATGATGAGTTGGTTCTTTATCATTATATCTCTATCTGAATGCAGATTTGCATACATGCAAACGATTCTGATTATGTGGGTTTTGATACAGTGCTCTAAGTTTTGCAAGAAGATTGTATTCAAATTGTGTACTCATGAACACTGAGGTGAAACATTTCGATTATTTAAAATATATTTTTATATATAAATATAGTGAAACTTTGTCAGTTTTTGCAGTTTTTATTTTTTTAAAAATGTATTTGCATGTTTTTCAGTATTTAGAGATATAAAAAAAAATTAAATATAGCAAGATCGAATGACAAAAGAAAGTGTTATATTAATCCATAGTATACATACCAAGTCATTTTAGGATAATCATTCCATCATTCTGAAAAATCAGCATTTGTAGTATAAATCCAAGAATGTCATTTGAGAAAAACTTACTATGCTTACATTTGTTAACTTGATCATTTATTTGTACAACAGGTCTTGGTCCCACAGTGCCTGAATTAGACGTGAAAGGATCATCTAAGATAGTGGCAAAGACTTGTTTCACTATGGTTTTACCAGAAATTGAGGAACATATCAAGAATCTTGGGGTCAAGTCAGTCATTTTATGCGGCATAGAAACACAGGCTTGTATCCAGGCAACAGCTATAGATCTGCTAGAGAAAGATATTGATGTGCATGTCATTGCTGATGCCTGTTCATCAAGAAGTATGGTTGACAGGTATGTTTAAATATCAGTTTTTGGGGGTTTTTTATTTTTTTTTTACCCCAAATAAATATAACTGGGTAAATGGGGAGTCAGGAAATAGCTTACAGCTATAGTCTGGGCCTGTCCCCTCACATATTTATATACAGAAATTCACAGCAAAGTACTCAATGTGACTCAAAATGTATAGTGTATTATGTATAAACATGGAACATGAATCATGATGGTTGAATGATTAGAGTGGCAGGCTTTGAATCTCACCACGGCCATTTCTTTCTGAAAAAGCTAATGTCCTTGGGCAAGATTTGAACTATGACTGTGCCTCAGTCAACTCAGTTTGATAATTGAGGACCTGGTAGGATAGAGGTTGCAATGTGAAGGATTTAATTCTGTGCGCTTATAGAGGCTGTAATGGATTGTATGCTCCCCAGGGAACTGAGGTCTAAATGTTTGTTGTACCATTATAGGTCCATACCAGGGGTAATAATTGTAAAGCACTTAGAGCACAAAGTGGGAAAGCACTATTTAAAAACTAATATAATGATGATTATTATTATTATTATTATTATTATTATTATTACATAGATTTGACACTTTAATAGTACTTCAGTCATATACAAATACAAAGAAGACATTTTTGTATAATATTCTTTCCAGCTTTTAAGTTCTCCACCCACCCACCCACCCACCTTATACACCAGAAAGAAAGTTTAAGTTTCAAAAGTTCTTGCAGATCACAATAAAGACGGTGAAAGCTGAATTATTTCTTGTAGGACTTTGCACCTATTACAGTAAATTTTGAATCATTTTTTTACAATTTTTCTTCCTGACAGGATGTATGCCTTAGAAAGAATGAAGCAGAGTGGTGCATTTATTACAACTAGTGAATCAATGGTCCTTCAACTACTACGTGATGCTAAACACCCTGACTTTAGAGAAACTCAGAAAGTCATCTGGACAACAGCACCCGATTCTGGACTTTTAACAAAAGAGTAAATGAAATTACAAATGTAGTCTATAGAATTTTATTGGCATGAATGGAATTCAAATGATATCCAACAACTAAGAGAAAAATGGGACTACATTGTGTTGGCTTGTTTTGTAAAAATGAATATAAAAATATATATTACCAATGTACGAGCAACAAGCTATAACATATTTAGAAATGACTTGGCTAAGTGAGCCTGACCTATTTGTTCCAGAATAATACTATCAACCTTTGTTGTTATTGATCCATAGGGACACTTTTAGTCAAAATTCCGACAATTTTAACAGCAAATTTGAAAACCAATACATCAAACAAATAACAGATTATTTTGAACAGATTAAAACTTTCTATGAAAAATCATTGAAAGAAATAAGAGAGAAAGGAATACTCAGTATGTTACTTTTAAATGATTGTAATGTTCTCCTCATTTTGTTCAAAATATGCAAATAAGTCTCTTAAACCGATGATAATTATCGCGGCATATGTGCAGCTGAATGGTATCTGACAAGGAAACAATATGGGCAAGCAAGTTTCTAGTTGTATACATGTATACTGATATTTTTATCTCCTTTGGTAAACTCTGTTGGTGTATATTTTAATTCAAGTACAATAATGAATGATTTTTATTCAATAGGTCCAAGGTTAATGCTCTTTCTCCCTAGGGGGTATTTGTTTATACACAACTAAGTACAAGTTGGGAGAAAGAAAGAGGGTATAAGGCATTTCTACAGCTGTCTGTGTTTTGAAAGTTTTCAACATTTACAAATAAATGCATTGATTTATAAATACATTTGTTGGCAGATTGATTTGAGAGTGAACCTTTCTTGTATTATTCCTAATTTTACAGATACACTAAAAAAATGAAGCAAGTCTGTTCTCTGTGTATGTGTATAACACATTGTAACTAAATTCATGGCATTCACATTTAAACATACCGGTACCATATATACATACATACATACATGGTTTATGAAAGAACAAAACATATGCACACACATTGGGTTCTATGAATTATACTTTGTAAACTTTATTTCAAATCTGTAATTTCTAACAACAAAATTCACCGAAATGACTAATTACATATATTTGTAGCTGAAAATGATCTTCAATAGTGGAGTGACCATAGAAATAACAAACATACAAATAGGCAAGTGAATAACCTCTAGGCTCTATGATGTTTTGTGACTTCTGATCTGCAAAAGTGAACCAACTTTTCTAGATTTCAAATAAATTCCAACAACAAAATGATATACTTTACTCTAGATTCAACTCGGTGGTGAGATTAAAACCACACTGTACTGTCTCTGCCAGTGTCCATCACTGACTGCATATCACCTCACCACACCATAGCTTACCACAGCTGGTACTACCTATCAGTTTATATCATTTACCAAAGTTATTTGATCAGTGTTTATAATAAAAAATGGCAGTGTTTGTATTTGTAAATATAACTTATCCACAGAAATGACACATTTTTATTATTAAGGGGGCACGGACCAAATCTGAATGTTTTTTTTTCTGTGGTAATTTTGTTTTAATATATGAATAATTACACAATGTAATTGTACTAGTTTAATCATTCCCACTTATAATAATATAAGTACAAGGTCTGTGGAATAGCAATTGGGCAAACCAAATAAATGGTTTGGTAAATATACTTCTTGGGTGTACAGCTTTCATTCTAGCAATGTTCTTATATTTGAGAATGTGTACTGCAGGTTAAAACACTGACTGTATTCTGCTCTTTCACACTGGACAAATCTGTATAAATCGATGCATAACTAATTATTTTAAAATTAGGATAACCCTAACACTAACCCCTAACCCAACAAATAATTGTTGAAGTCATGATTCTATAATTAATCAGTGTGACATACCCCCCCCCCCCCCCCCGTGCAAGCATGAAGTTCTTTGTCATGTACCTATACAGTAACACAGTTGTAAAAAACAGTAACATTAAACACAAGACATTGACCATCAGTGCGAAATAAAACCTACAGCATGAAGTTGTATACTTATAACAAGTACAGTCACAGCTAGTATGAGTCTAGACTCTCGAGATATATCCTATGTCAGTCTGTCAAAATGTGGCAATATAATCAATGATGCTGACACAAGCTGTACAAACTTCACATTCCAAGATCCTCTAGTCCTTGATCTAAAACCTCCATTTTGGTTACAATCTCTTTGAGTTCATCTTGCTTTTTAGCTTTTGTTTTAACTAGAATTCGTTTTTTCCTTTTTATGTCGGACAAGCTTGACTGCAATCTCTGAAATTAAATGACAAGAAGACATCAGTTTTCCTGACACAAGTGTGTAAAAAAGTCTTCAAAGTTCTCACAAAGAAATAGAAATCTTGCCATTTCAGTTTAGAGTTTTCCAAGTTTTCAACATCAACAATTAGTCATTAAAATCACAAAATAAAGTTTCAAATTACATTTAAAAAGTTTTGTTCTCTCCACAAAGAAGATGTCACTATAAATGTTAACTACAGGTGAAAATCATTTAAAACATGCCATACCTCAACTTCTTTGAGTAGCTCAATTACTTTACTCTGACTTTCCTTCTCCTCTTTCTCAGCATTCCTCTCATCCTTGCAAATTTCTAACAAGTTATATATATACAGAAGAAATATGCAGTTATCTATCGCATGGACATGTTTATATCAAATACAGGCTATCCCAACATTATTTGTACCCCAAGCCCAAACAACTCTCGAACCTTATCCCCATGTATATATCACACCCTAACAAATCTCAAATCCTAACTCCAATGCCAACAATTTTCATCTGCTGCATTACATGTACATTTGAGACAAAAACTAAGGAAACATTCACCCTAGCATGTCAACTCTACATTGGAACTGACTTTCTATTCATAACTTACCTTTGATCTCAGCCTCTATTTCCTTGTGAGATGTCTCTAACATTTGTCTATCATTTACCAGTATTTTGTTTATCTCTTGTTTGACTGCAGGACTCATTTTCAGGTATCTCAGCAGGCATGAAGATGACTGCTCATCTATTATGGCAAACATAATGTAATGACCAAAAATATTCATCAGCTTGTTAGATCAATTGATTTACAAAGGTTATAACACACAAACAGTGGTCAGCTGTAACTATGTAATTTGCCATTCTGATGAGGATTGTCAACCAAGACAGTAACTGAGTTAGGGAAGAGTCTATAAAGAAATTACTTTTGAGAAAACAAAAGAAAAGTGCACTAAAACAATGCTTTTTGATTAAAATTGCGAATTTCTTGGGGACGATCACACAATGTTGCACGAGCTCAATAAGCAAACATCATTCATTTAGAAGAAACCCCCCTCCCCCTACACAAGCATTCACAAGTGCGACATCACACATTTATACATGATGTAAACCATGATGAATATTGTAGCAGTCACACCAGTACCACTACAATCGATGCAATGTAAAACATGATGGTACGTAAACATGAAATTCCAAATTGTTATCACCTTATCAAAATCTCAGTAATAAATACAGAAGCTGTTATCATTGAAGGCGTAGGAGTTTTTGAAACTTGGTTAGAAGTGTGAAAATGAAGTTCAGCAATTGCATTGATGCTATAGACACCCTCCCCACTAAACGAACGGAGTTCACTTGTTGAGCTTGTGTGACATTGTGTGATCGTCCCTTACAACCCCGTGTTTTCTAGGGAACACACTGATTTGGTATTACAACCTAAACTTTCTCTTCATTTTGTCACAGAAAAATATAGTTGAAAATTAAAAGATAACAAAACATAAAAATATTACTTGAAAAGCAAAGACTTTCTTTTTAACTTGTGAACGTAATCTAAATGCCCTACATGTTTTACAATTTCCTGACTTGAATATATTGACCAGTTTGTTCTTTTTACCTCCATCAGTTCTCAAAGCTTGCTCTACAATCTCATCCATGGGTTGTTTAATTTCAGTCCTTTCAGTCGATATGCCGTCATCTGGTTCAGTTTTTATAGGTATGATGTCATTTTTTAAGTAATAATCAATGACTGAATCCTCTTCATCTGTGTTTATACAGACTTCTAAAACTGTAACGGTAGGAGACAAACTTGTATACCCATTTCAACAAGGGAAATAATAAAAGTGCTCATATAGCATTCTAGCATTATTGAATATACTTGAAAGTCATACACTTCTAAACTATGACCTAAGTTTGTAATCTTGGACACAAAAATAACATTTCTACATCCAAATAACACACTGTCATGGTAACATTAATCATATCCTACATCACATACCTGTCATACAATCATTTTGAATTGAATATCCCAGGAGACATCATAAGCAGTATTTAATAATAATATGTCCTGATCAAAAACCAAGTCAAACTGGCAGATAATTTTACTACATGTTAGTCATTTAAACACACGCACACACACACACACGCACACACACACACACACACACACACACACACACACACACACACACACACACACACACACACACACACACGCACGCACACACACACACACACGCGCACGCACACACACACACACACACAGAGTTCAGTCAGGCAAACAATAACTCATTTTACAATGGAAGATTTCAAATGTTCACTCACTTAAATGTTAATGGGGTAAATTTATACTTGATTTGGACAGAAATGGCATACAATAATACCCACACAGTATAATGAAATACCTAGGTTGACATGATATATATATATATGACCAAATAACTAAGTAGACTTGGAGAATGACACATATGATATATGATACATGTTCAGAGTGGGCTAAATTCAGATGGCCAAATAACTGCTTGAATAGAACAGAACACACATTTTTTTTCCACATATAAAGAGTATATAATGTACACAGCACAGTAACTGTCTTGATTACACCGGAATAACAAATTTACTAGATTATATACCTTCTCGAGAAATGTTTGAAAGAGTCAATGATAATGAACTTTCTTCTTCTTCTTCTTCTTCTTCTTGTTCACATTTTGTACAGGCCAAGTTGACATTTTGCAGACAGGCAGCACTGTCAACTTCACTCCTTGTTGTACTTCCCTCTACGACAGTGACACCCCCTGTCTGTCCACTACCTGGTAAACCATTTCTAGTTTCATGTCAAATAAAATAACATTCTTAGGGCAGACAGGTTGTTTACAGTTATACATTTGTATACTAACTGCAACTAGATGAACAAGGAGGTGATCATGCATTTGTACACTGCAAAGATTGGACTGACATGAAAACTACACACATACACATCAATGACCTGTTTAAAGACCCAGGTCAGATACAGCTCAATAAACTGTTTAAAGACCCAGGTCAGACTAGGATTCAAATTTGGGAGTAAAACAGCTGCCTGGCAGTTGGTTTTGAACAAATATGCCAATTCTTGTGACTCAACTAATGTGAGAATCTGAGATTGAAACCCTGGCCTTTACATGACTTTACAGGTATAATTAACTGACTCTTTCTGTGTCAAGTTTGAAAAAGACAAGTCACACGTTTGATTCAACTTTGTAAAAGTCAGGTACATAAAATGAACTAAGGACCAGGCATTTAATGTCTCTTTTGTAAGGAACTACCCTCAACCTAAAAACCTCAAATATTTATTCTACGTAGAAAGCATAGAGTAAAAAAGTTCAACATGTAAACAAGTCGCTTACTTCTGTGTACTGTCAATTTGGTCATGACAATTTGCATCATTTGTATCACAACTGTTATTGTTATCAGATTCAAATTCATCTGTGGTATCCGTGTCAGAGTTTACACTTGTAGAAATGTCATCTGTTACAGGGTTTAGTTTCCTCCTTTGTCTCTTACTTTCCAGCTGTGTTGATTCTGTATTTTCTGAGTCACTGTCTCTTAAGGGGTGAAATCTGTAGGAAGTTAACAGAAAACAAATACAGTGGGTGTACCAGAATTTGATCAATTTCCTTAGTCAGTCTAGTTCTTACATGTGAGTAACTTATCAATTTGACATTAAACAAGGAATATCACACCTACTATAAATATCTATCGTTTATTTAGTTTACTGTTATCTTCAACAAATAATACTTTGCAGATCTGATTTGCAAATCACTGATGGGGTCAACATCATCAACAATTCTTCATATAATGATTTTGTAATAGAAATGAGAAGAGATTTTTCTAGACCATGCACTTGTATGGTCATAATTGTTTCAATCCAGTCCAGTGTGGTGGAGGTGATTACCTTTTCTTTGGTGATACAACTGTCTCCCCATCCATTCTCTTCACTGGACTGATCTGAAAAAAATAACAAAGTCTCGGAATGCTGCATAAACTCAGGAAAATAAATTATACATGGCTGAGAAGAAACATTTGATTGTTTTAAAGTGGCAATATGGATAGGTATTCATTTTGGATGTTTACAACCTGGTAGTTTATTGTACTTGAAATAAACAAGGTGATTGATTGAACATAGTCCAAGTCTGTGTTTGTAACTCAATAAATTGCAAAAAGTTGCAGAATGTATAAAAAAAAGAAAAGAAAAAAAGACTGTTATTGGTACATACAGGAAGTGATCAGTAAACAACTTTGACATCCTTGCAAATGGAAATTTGGTGTTTTGCTCATTTCAGTGCTTTTGTTAATGACATCGTCTCAAAAAAACCACATGAAGTCCCACTACAATGTATGAAGTGTGTTATTTCTCTGGATAATTTGTAAGTTATATAATACATACGAGAAGAAATACCCACCGACAACATTACCTTTGTGCTCATCAATTCTAGACAGTTTTAGAATTTTTCTTTTTATATTTACACACAGCATACTGTACTGCCATCAATTTGTGACTGCATGCAAGCAGCAATGCTGCTGTAAATATATAATTCTACACATTCTTACCAAATGTTCTGTTGCTTGACCTACTACATGACTGTTAGTACCACAACAGCTACATCTACTTGTACTTTGAGTTAAGGATAGTGGAGAACGTAATGAATCTCTTACCCTTGGTAGAAACCTATGTGAGATAATAATAACAATATTCATTTAAATTAGTGAAGTGCTGTAATATGTTGCTAGAAAACAAACAATTAACATTGTAAGAGACAACCACTATATCAAAACTAGTATTAATATTAATAAGAGACACATGATGAACATAAAATGGTTCAACTACCGAAACAGTTAAATGTTATCTTGAGTGTGATTGAACGGCATGTGGGAAGAAACTGTTGCTAAGATGGGCAGATCGACTTGACTTTTAAGGTTGATAGTTGCAACCAGGAGGGAGTTGCTGAAAAAAAAAGTCATTTGGAGGATGGGTACTGTCGCTCGCATTGAGAGATGCTCTATAAACATTGATGCAATGTCCAAAATAAAGTGTCATATAATCATTGCATGTCATGTTATCACTTCAGTTGCAGTTTACACAACTACAGACTTCAAAAAAGGGATAATAATGTCTAAGACATCAAGAAGGCTCAGCTGACTGACATACTATACTATACCGATAGTACACACAAAGCTGTATTCCTACCTTCTGGACATACAAGCTGGCATATGTAACCGAAACACTTTCACATACTCCCTTTGATTCAGTTCTTCTGCTACAAATAATGCAGTCAGACCACTCTTGTTCCTATATTGATTAAATCATCAAGAAAATAAAACATGTCAATAAATGTTTGATGACATCAAGATTATTCTATTGTTTCATGCAATATATGTTACTCAAATTACAGCCGTATTCGGGTCTGGTAGCACTCTTGAGGTTAACTGTACATACTAATAAAAGTGTGTTATACAGCCTCCTTCCTTAGACATTAGGACTTTTGGTATCAATTAATTATGTCTATAACAGGGATGTGTAGGTCCCATCACCACAAACTGATAAAGTAAAACTATTTGTCTATCATCCTGCATTATAAAATCTTAGATTACCCTGCCAGTCTATACATTACCATGGCAATGAATGTTGGGGGGGATACAAGAATCTTCACTAATCAAATCAATATTTCTTTTGGTTTCGTCATTAGCATACACCATCATGTAGATACCAAATTAGCTATGTGCTGTGACTATGGCTTCATAAGTGCTCTCATCACAAAATACCAATGGTGCCAAGTAAAAAGCTTTACAATAACTTGTCTATGTAAATGTAATTGAGTATGTCTTCCAATTCCTTTCAACAAATCATAAAGTGGAATACATTCATTTATGACAGCCTGGTAAAACACCTTGTACATTATGAACTGTTTTAATATTAAAGTTTGCAATTAGAGCTTTTACATTTACTGAATATTCAGTTTACACTTGGCCATCCTACAATTAGAACTTAGACTTACTCTATATTCAGTTTACACTTGGCTTCCACCAATCTTTTGATGTCGGGTAACATCCCATCTCTCTGTACCATCAGATGAAGAGCTGTGTTGCCATCTTTGTTTTGACAGTTTAAAGCTTTGTATTTATCTTCTAAAAAATACAGAGAAAGGAGTACCGAGGTAAAACCTGATCATCAAGTGTCAATACAAGACCATACAGAAATGTGTCATTATCGCAAGATTACAGGATTACTAAAAATTGTCAACACAAACAACTGAACAAAAGTGTCTGTACTTAGGGATTATCTTTAATAACTTTGTTCATTTTTAAAGATATGCATACAAAAAAGTGAAACAGTTGTTTTTGACTGCTGAAATCTACCCAGAAACTCCCATATACATGTACTTTTCTCAAAATAATATCTGGCGCACAGTGTGTAGTGAACTTTACAATACTTCATTTTTAATATATACTTATAATCAGGTATGTAAGGGTCCCAAAATTGACAAAGTGAGTGTAAAAGTGTTCAATGCTCACTTTGTTAAAAACGGCAAAGTGAGCGTCGAATTGCACATGGAAGTAATCAATCACAAACTGTCAGGGCCGCGCCAAGGTCCGATTGGAACCTTTAAAAATTTGACGCTCACTTTGCCATTTTCGACAAAATGAGCATTGGGCACTTTAATGCACACTTTGTCAATTTCGGGACCCTTACATACCTCCTTATAACTACATGTAGGTAGACCATCTGATACAAATGTGTTGTTCCATACTCAACAGCCTTCTCTTGGGTAGACTGATGTGTGAGGGCACCCCCAATAAATCATATCTTGCAGACCTACAGTGGCATTTGTCAACAATTGTAAAAAACTGACCACAGGTTTAATACTTTACCTTTAGAGAGCTTCATTGCACATTCCACAATAACACGAACCCCCTCTGAAAAAAACGGCACAGTTGTTTCCATTTTCAGCAACATGTCTGTTAATAATAAAAGTGGGGTCTGTCCTTGAGCATTGATAACTGTTATGTTATTTGGCATCATATTCAGTAAGCCTTCCAAGTATTTATGTGGTTTTCTAGTTTTAGTTGATCCTAAGCAAGCTATAGCACGGTGAAATGGTGTATCTTTTTGTGGTGTCAAAGAATTAGGACTAAAACCTTCTTTAGTCACTAAATATTTCACTGTTGACACTTTAGCTGAAAGAGAAAAGAAAGAAAGAAAATCAGAGTTAGCATAATTTGTAGTTAGTGTGGCACAAGCTGAGTTTGTAAGCATATTGCTCAAATGAAAACACTTCAACAAAATCACATTCCAGTTTATTGTATATAGTGTTGATGCATGTCTTCTATAACATTACAATTGTCTTCTGGCATGGTTAGAACAGCAGATTGTATAGTATGGATTTCCTGAACATTTTTTTGATATGCATGATAAATTACATCATCAGATTGTTTATGAGTTATATCTTGATACCAGGTTTGAGTTCAGTTAACTGCAAGTGGTCATTAAGTGTGCTTCAGTAAGTTCAATACTGTGAGTACCTGTTAAACCATAGACAATGGAGTCTCCCCTAAATTGTCTATGTTTAAAAATACAGCAAGAACTATGCCCAAATACCCTATACAGTGTGTATTTCCATTATAAAGTTTATTGTAGGAGTGAGACAGCTCACTACAAGCGTAAGTTTTTTCTAAAATCGCCCATTCAAACAAGAGAATGTCTTCTGGTGTTCAGGGCTTTGGATATTGGTCCCAATGTTGAGTAAATGTAATGATACAGTTTACACTGTATCATTTTTAGCATGCAAGCATACAACACTAATAATACATCAACCTGTCTACACTACTGAATCTGTGATGCTACTGTTTGTCCTTGAAAACTAGTAGAAGTTATAATAAAATCTATATTGAAAACAGGTGCAATGGAATCACAGATCCAATTATATACACAGGCTACTAATACATTAGATAGAATACCCAAAGCGCTAGCCCAGTGAAATAGTGGGTAGCGAAATGCAGGTTCTGGATCAGGTATGGGATCTTCTCTCTTCCATCCTTGTTCTTCATACTTTTGGATCAGTTTATCAAGTTTTGGTTGGTCATCTCTATTGAAGTAAGTGGTGTTTGTCAAGAATTCTAGCAGTTCATGGTGTTTCTCTTGTTTGCACAGGATCTTACTGCAATATGGGGTAAGATTACAGTACTCTGTCTCCACAGAGGAGTTCATTGGTGTGTCCATTTTCTAAGTTTCTGTGGAAATAATATACAACACAAGACAAATTCATTTACTGATGAGCCCATGACCCTTGAGTTTCTGCTTACAATATGACCATTCATAGTGACAGACTGATCAAACTTTGTTGCTCTTGAGAGCCAGTATACATCAGAACATATTCGGCAATTTATTTTAGTATTGTATTAATAGATATATGTATGTATGTTATTCTTTATAGATAAAGCCATGTTTACACAGTAAAATGAATGAATAAAACAACTGTGAAGTTGGTACCGTATTCACATTCATATGAATACTGACCACCGATGTGGAAAATGAAGGGGGTGGGTAAATTATAAGAATGGATATATGCGCCACGATGTTCGACACGTCTTTCCATCTCAAGAAAGACGTGCTGGAACGACGTGTCGAACCATCATGGTCGAACATCTTAGCGTATACATCCAGAGCTAGGAGAGCAGTATATTATAGGGGACTATTAATTTCATGTACTATTGTTATTGTTTTGGCATTGGCAGTGACCTTTTTTGTAAAAATGACGTGTAGTTCAAAGTTGGTCGAATGTGAAGATGGGAGTGTAGAGTTTAATATGACCATATTCACACAAAGCGGAGGTCATATTTGAACGTAACTATGAATGTAAACATGTTGGCAACTTCACAAATATGGTCAATGAATGAATCATTCCAGAATCCAGGTGCATGTAAGTTGTTGTAACAGTACGGTTGCAAAATTCCAAACTTCACCGAACATGTGATTGGCAGCTGCACTAATACAATTTGGTTACATTTGTAAATAGGATGTATAAAACATGAAGTAGACGAAACTAACCTCAATAACGGCAGAGCTTGGTGCGTATGTCACGAGACACGGTCCCACGCTACAAGTCATGCAAGTTGGTTTTTAAAAGTCGCCAAACTTTAAATGGAATCGTTTGCGAGATCGAGGCTGTAGCTTCCTTGATTAAGTTCATTGCAATATAGTGATTATAAATGTATATCGAAAGTCATAGAAAAGCATAAGTTTTGATATAATATTTGTTCTAGCATATTAGTATGATTTGTGATTAAAAATTATGTATTTACACGAAATTGTTCCACTTTCAATGACTGGTTTATTTATTGTCTGTATTCGAGGCTGTGCAGACAAAATGGCGAGCTGGAGACACTTCTGTCGGCTTGTGTGTGTGCTTTCAACTATAACGTCGGCAGCTGCATTTATCGATGGTCTGTACTGTGGAAAAGAAAACTGTTATGATGGTATGTTTGAGATGATTAACGACATGTCTATATTCTACACTGCATATTTTGCAACCAAAAAAGTCCACGTCTAGCGTCTGGAAACGTGTACGATAGTGATTCACGAACAGCTGGAACCTAGGGCTGAGGTGCATGAGAAGTCTTGCTTGCAGACGAATTACGGGACTCGATTCTGACACCGTCCAAAGGAGAGGAACATTGTCAGAACCGAGTCCCGATTTACTCATTCTGCGAACACGACAAAGATGGGCATAATAATCGTATATACATCATTTGCACATGGAGTCGGTGTATGAATCATTGGTGCTGCCATGGCTATGACCATGGATGTATCTAGTATCATGAGTGAGAAATTAATACATCCCATGGTATGGCAATGTATTAAAGCATATCTGTGTAACTCAATGCAAGTCCCAAGTTAGATGCTGTACAAACTAATTAAAATAATATAATAAACCACATGTTGAAAAATAAAAATGAAAGATGAAGTTTGATTAAATTAATTTCGTGTGTTCATGAATGCTAAAGCATGGATGTATAATTACTGTTCACAAAACTGCCAGGTACAAACTGGTGACACTGAATCAAAATTACAATTAAAATAGTTATGTGGAGGGTAGTTTTTGCTGTAATGTCAACTGCAACATACTGTCCTTGCAGTGGCATATTAATATGATATTCAAATATTTCAAGATATACTATACATATAACTTTATCTTTTGTGTTTATAACATTTCATTTTCAGTTTTGGGTGTATCCAGAGACATGGCCAGGGTAGGTAGTTTTCCCATGCTTTCTATAGTCTTATGGTAACTGTATGATTTCATTCTTACAGAGCATAAACCTTATTTTGTTATTACTCTAGTTTATATAGTTACTAGTTTGTTTGAGCACCAAACACTTATTGCAGAAAATCCAATGAAGAAATATAGAAATATATGCAATGAAGATTCTATTCTATTCTGTTCTATTCTTTTCTGTTCTGTTCTGTTCTGTTCTGTTCTGTTCTGTTCTGTTCTGTTCTATTCTATTCTATTCTATTCTATTCTATTCTATTCCATATCTATTCTATTCTATTCTATTCTATTCATGTATTGCAAAACCAATAACACGTTTGAATTATTTTGGATGATAGTGGGAAATTTTGTTGTTTGAACTTGTGTAGTTTCTATGAAAGATAAATAAGGGGTGTACAGAGTACTTTTTCAACTGAGAATTGAATGACTTTCATTTTGTTGTCTTCTGTCTCCCAGGGTGATATCAGTAAAGCCTATCGACAGCTTGCAAGGAAATATCACCCAGATAAATATAAGGTGAGTTTAGTTGTACAACTAAAGTATGATTATTGGTTAAGTCGGCAGTTGTGTAATAGACACACATTAGTGTTAATTAGCTTTCAATAATACCATGATGAGTATACGTTATAAATGATGATGAAATAAGCAATCCAGAACACATGTTACCAAAATTGAATAGTAATATAGGAGTTCAAAGCTAGGCAAATATGTGTTGGGCATAATTAAACATATGATATATGGGGTATTATGAAGTCCCACAGTATCTGCAATTCCTGCAAATATGTTTCACTTAGAAATTTTGAACCTTAAAAATATATACAATGTAGTGACATCAATTTATAATGAAACTTTTTGATACAATGAAAAAATTTAACATCCTAGGCTAGGTGAATAATATTGATTTATGCTTTATGATATGTTAATGAGGCATTCACATATTACAATTCTGCCATTCATTCATATTATTCAATACAGCAGACTTTTACCAAGTTATATGACAGAACCCCATGACATGTGTGCAAGTGTGGTGTACTCAGGGTATTTGCATGAGTGCTTGTAGTGTTCTCTGCACCAGAAAACACTGCAAACACGAGTGCAAATACCCCTGAGTACCAACACTTGAACTCACATGGCATGGGGTTATGTTATTATTACATATGTTTATCTGAAACAGCAAATTGCCATAAAAATCATCCCACATGATTTCATGTGGTAGATATTGGTATATACAAAACAAGCCCTTTTAGCAATGCGAAGCACCGAGGACTATGAGAGAGTCTAAGTTTCAATATGACTACATTGTGTAACTGTATTATATTGAGACAATCCATTTCATTCAAGGGTCCAGATGCTGAGGAGAAGTTTCAGAAAATAGCAACAGCTTATGAGATATTACGTGATGAAGAACAGAGAAGAGATTATGATTACATGTTGGATAATCCAGGTAATTACCATATTGGATTAGACTTATCTCATTATCTCACCAGAACAATGTCAGGAAAAAATAGTTTCCCCTGTTGTCTTTGATGTTAGGGTGACCCAGTTTTTTTGTCCTGTTTCTCACGACCCAACCGACCCAAATTTTCAGCTCCAACATCAAAATAAAAATTAAAAATGTATTTTTGCCTGCCCCCTAATATTTTGTGAAACAGCACCCTCTCTGGCAAGAATTGAATGCAAAGAGGAATTGGTGATTAAGTCCATGTATTTACCAGTCTGTTTCCTAACGAGATTCGTTGTATTCAATGAAATGCACTCCCACTAAACGTATGGTCAACGACTTCTTCAGTGAATAGAAACATGGAAGTGGGGTTATACTTCCATGATAGAAACATCTAACAAAGGAAGATGTTTTCATCAGAATAGATGACTCAACCAGTCATGGTTTTGTCAGACTCAGTAATCCATTTTAACATAGTTGTTTTTGGAGTCTGTCAATCTCCACAACACACACTATCTAGTATATCAGTCCGATAAATGTGTTGTTGTTTTTTTCAGAGGAAACATACCGACATTACTATAGGTACTATAGAAGACAATATGCCCCAAAGGTGGATGTACGTATTGTTATTGCAGTCACTATTACTGTTATATCGGTCATACAGGTAAGTGTGTTACACAATGTTGATGACTCATTGTCTTATATTATCTTTTATTGGATAGTTTAACATTTATTAGTGTGTGTGTGTGTGTCTCAGACCGACAGACACAGACAGACAGACAGACAGACAGACAGACAGACAATATATCTATATATCATATAGGGAGAGGGAGAAGACAGAGACATACGCACAAATTGATTGATGTGAACAACACATCGTAAGACTCACACATGTTAAGGCTGATACTTGCCAGCAATGCAGGAATAATGTAGATGCTTTGGTGTACCACTCCTGAGGCACAATGTTTTTACACACTCACACACAGATAACTTCGTATGCAATTGAAACAAGAGGTGCCACCCACAGGTAGACAAGTTAACATGTTGATTATCATTACCAAAATATCAGTTGTAAAATAAATGATTGAGCCATTAAAATCATCAAGTCCATGTCTAACTTTTCTGCTGCACTGTTAAAGTATAACAATGCTATGTCACTTTTCAATGTGATTGGGTGAATAATCCTGCTGTGTGTGTTGTGTCTCTATTATTGTTAGTCTAGAAATGAATTGCATCTACCTTTTGTGAGTGTTGAAAAACATCATGTCCCATAGGTGAAATACCAAGACAACTTCACTTGACACTTCTCCTGTAGTAGTATACTTCTTATTTGCTGTTTTATGTTTTACAGTATTTCAGTTGGTGGACACGCTACAACTCTGCAATCAAATATCTCATAACATTACCAAAATATCGACTAAGAGTAAGTCATTGTGTCGTTGTGATTATTGACTACATGTTCTACTTTTTTTTTTCCAAATTGATAGCCAGGTGCAACTTCAAGTAGCAAGTTGCAAATAGTATTTTCACAAGTAGGTTTTGTATATGGATAAAGGTATGCTGTGATGGCGTAAATTGAGTATAGAATTGACAAAGCATATGAAATAGTACATCAAATTGATGCACTGATGTTATATAGCAGACTCTAAAAACCCTTGGCATTACAACCTCTGTTTTAGTTTAGTTCCTATGCGACATGTTACGAATACTATGATCAGCTTCACTCATGTATAGGAAAAGTTGATATTCTAGCACAAAAATCTGTGCTACCCCCGCTGGGCAAAGGGTAAACGACACATGTCAGCTGTAATCTATCACAAATAGTCAGGCAGTTGCAATTGATTAGTTCCTTTTGAACAATTACTCATTTACCAAACTCCACCTCTCCAGTCTGAAACTAAAAATCATGTGGGGATGTGTTAATATTAAGACATTTATATGAATGCCCTGTGCAGTCAGGGGTAGCACAGATTTTTGTGCTAGAATAACGACTTTCCCTATACGTGAGTAGAGATGATCATAGTAATCGTAGCACGTCATATAGGAACTAGATTATCTTTGTTCGGAATCTGTTTAGTTTGACATCTGTGTGAAGCAAAATGTCCATACCTTGACAGTCCTTGTTCAGTCTTGGTACACATATTGCCACATAGCCCTACCTAACAAATCAAAGACCAGTAGTCACTTACAAAATGTAGAATTTTATTGAAATTCCACAGTGGACATGATCACCAAACACAACTTTATAGATTAGTTAGAAAGTTACTTACATTTGTCATGTTTTGTGCAAGGCATTGGAGATTGCTAAAGAAGATGGTTTACTTGACAGAGGAAAGAAGAGGGGAAGACGTTCAAAAGTAAGTGATGTCTGATTATCTTGTCATCGGGAGAGTTGCGTGTATTTATATCTGCCAACATATGGTGGTGGTGGTGGTGGTGGTGGTGGGGGTGGGGGTGGGGGTGGGGGGTGGGGGCTATGGTTTGATATTAGTTATTGTGATCAGAAAGTCAAATAAATTCCAAGAGTAAATAGTTTGGACATTGATGAATGGTACAAGCAAGCCACGTTGTTTGTTATTGCAGGATTTACTATTCTCTGGGGACTATTCACTATCCTAAATTTGACATTCATCATTGACACATAAATCATTTCATTGCATAAATACCATAAGGCAATCTCTTCAATATTTTACTGTATTACTTACAACAGTCTGATCCTACTTGTACTCATTCCAGGAATTTACTTTTAATACAACTGAGAAGAGATACTATATGCTTACTGATCTAATTGTTTTTATACAGGAAGAAATTAAAGAAGAAGAAGAAGCTACAATTCGAAAAATTATAGAAAATAACATGGATATCCGGTAATTATATTTATATTGACAAACAGGAGTCAGTAATGCTGAAAATTGATAAAAGTGGATGGTCTCAACAAAACTCAACTCAAATGTTTCAAAACCTCAGACTAACTTCCATCCACAATGCATCATTGTCAGTCAGCAAGTGTTATACAAGATATATAGTGTTCAAATTTCAATACAGCCATCTCTACATGAAGGTGAATCAGTTAATGATAGTCATGTATAGGTAAACACTTCCTTGGAAGAAGTAACGCAGACTTCTGTTCGATGCTTTATCTGTATTTCATGAATAATTATGCAAATATAGTGAGTTTTGTTGGATGTTATTACTGCATTAGTCACATACACGGTATCACAGTATCGACGATAGTATATAACAAATACTTAGATTAATTTATACATCTACTATTTAAATAGCCATGGAGAATGCACACTGAAGAGACACCTACAACAGTATAAAAACTATAGAACTAAGATCCTCACTGTGTTTTTTTAAACCTTTGTGTAACATGTACTAACTTTGATTGTGATTGTTTATTCTGTTGTTACAGAGGTGGTTACAGTAAACCTAAAGTAACAGATGTCTTGTGGGTTCAGCTTATAGTATGGCCTTACTACCTTATACAATATATTATATGGTATGCTCGGTGGATTTGGAAATTTAACATAAAAAAAGAACCTTATGGGGAAGAAGAAAAACATCACATTATAAGAAAATACATGGGATTATCAGAGGGGAGATATGAAGTAAGTGTTAGCATGGAGTTATCAGGGGAGTGGGAGGGACTGGTGGGGTATACTGGTATTAGTCAGGAATACTTCATGGAATCAGTTGGGAAATTTATATAGTACATTATGATCAAAAATTATTCATCAGTCATTTTAGGTTCTTTTGAACACCGTAATAATGTTACTGCTTTAATTAGCTTTGTTATAAACACATGTTCATCGTTATAATCATGTGTGTCTGTCATAATTAGATGTTATTCCCCAGTATTTTTATACATTCAGCCAGGGAAATTACAAGTGACCTAAGGGGTTTTTGTCACTACATGTTGATAGACCCTTAAATCATGAGTATTTTCCTGATAAAGGAAGAAAAATATTGGAGAATAACATAATTATACCAGCGCCAGTAATATCAAAGAAAAATCTGGGAAAGTAATGACAATTTTGAACGTTTTCACTAATATTTCGAAAACAGCTGAACCAGTGACGGAGACACGTGTTGTTATGACATAGACCTGCGGTGTCATGGCGTAGAATGACCAGAGTATAATATTCCATATTTTTTGTTCAACTTGGCTCATGCATGGCATAATACTAGTAATCAGCTGTTTTTACATATATTTTCACAGGCTTTAGATGACAGTCAAAAAGATGAATTTATGAGAAAAGAATTATGGATAAAAGATAAGTTTGTGGTAAGTATTGACGTCAAGACACGATTTGAACTATATAGGCCATTTGTCTCTTGACAGATACTTGATTCCAACAATTGACATCAACAGTCATAGTACCAATTTTATGACATCTTAGTAATTTATGTTATCAATATTGATTTGTTGTCTCTATAGCTATGACTTCAGATGAAAAGTAACAAGTTTCAGTATTTCAAAACTGTGATAAGAGGTCTATTAATACATGTATGGGGGGAGGGGAGGGGGGGGGGGGGCGTTATTCAGAAAAAACCCTGAAAGTTTCGTTTGTTGTTGTGCAATCCACGATTGATATATCACTTTGATTTCAGGAATTTAAAAAAGAACAAGAGGAGGCAATGAAAGCTAAACTGGCAGAAAATTCTAAGTATAAAAGTTACAGAAGATGGATGAAAAGCAGAGGTCCTAATAGAATGACATTTGAAGATTAGGGGGACCTGCCATCTGGTAGGATGATAGTTAGATATTAGGAAACCTACCACCTGGCAGGATATTTAAATATTAGAGAACAGACCACCTGGTAGAGTGACATTCAAATATCAGGAAACCTACCATCTGCAGGATTGTATTTGAATATAGGGACGCTGCCACTTGGCAGAATGGTATTTGCATATCATGGGACCTGCCATTTGGTAGGATGACACTTGGATGTTAAGAGTACCTGTCACATGGTTAAATGACCCCCTAGCAGGATGATGATTGAAAAAGTATATTTCTCTTTGTGATAGCATGTAATGGTTATTAAATAACCACTTTAATATAAACTCAATTCTGTCTTTCCTAACTTGTAGTTGTTTTAACTATCTGTTGTGAAGTCAGGCCACTTATCTACACTTGTGCCCAATTTAATATGTCAATATCGTGTTATATGTACACAGTTGTAACTTGCTATAAAGATACAGTCTTTGGCAGCTGGTTGGCCAAATCTTTGATTTTCATTTATGCTATAAAACTTTTTATGATTCACTCATGCTATAAACTAGTAGCTATCCTTTACTTTACATTCCAATCGAGAAGTATGTAATACATCATATATGGCCATATGACTGTAAGATACTGTCACTGATGGTAATTCTATCATTAATGCTCCACACAATATACAAAGTAGATTATAAGAATACCACCATTGACTAAATCTTAATTAGGTCAAAGGTCATATTGATAGGTCAAGGGGTCATGTTGAATATGATAGTTACCCGTAGTACATTAATTGATCCCCATACATTGAGTTAGAGAATGAAAATTTCTACATTTCATTCTTTCTTAAACCTTATTAAAACACAAGTCATTGCAATTATTTGTGACACATCTGTGATGAACTGGCAATGCAGTGACAGTTCTTATATCTTAAGAGGCCAAAAAACTTATTACATTTTTGTATTACATATAGCCATCACTTTTGGTTGAGTTTGGCTACACTGTTGTCACATAGCCATCACTGTAATAAATTGGGCTGTGTAACAACGTAACAACCACTCTCTGAATATCACATCATTTCTCGTAAGAAAGACAACTTTTCCTTGTCTGTGATGGTGTAAGATACCGTTGAAATTATTGCTTACTATCACTGACATAATACGTACATGTACTGTGAATCACAATCAATATTCTCTGATGCCTGACCAAGTTTAGCCAGTTGATGACATTTTTACGGTATATTCCTTTTTAATCTCTCATACCCTTTAACAGTGTGAGAGAATAAACAGAATCTATTGTAAGTGCCATAAGCAGGCTAGTGCAAGTTTTCTGTATTTATGTTGTTATCGATCTAAGTCTAACTAATTCCTACTTATTGACTATCATGTGATATTGACTGGAAGAATAGAATTTTCATCTCTGTTCAGTGCCATGCCAACTTTGTAAAAACTCAGTTCAATTTTCTCCATCCATTTTAATTTCTTTTGATGAATATATTTTGTAAAATATTCCTTTCTGTGAGATTTGTCAGTATTGATTGGAATGTACTTTTCATCCATAAAGAGTTTTGCTATGAAAGCTATCTACTACACAGTTGTCACTTGTCTTGATATGTTATGGTATGATATGTGATGTGATGTGACTATAGTAGTGAATGTTTCCTCATTGTTTCTTTGTTGTTACCTAGCAACCAAGGCAGTGTTCTTCAAGTAACAGTGACACTAGCCCGCTTGTTATTTCTGAGTGCTATTGTGTTAAAATAAAACTCACTCCAAACCACTTCATTTTTATGTCAAACTGTACAGAAAATAGTCACCAGTCACCAGATCCACACTTTTAATTCCACGCTTTGATATTGTGTGTGTGTGTGTGTGTGTGTGTGCGCGCGCGCGCGCATGTGTTGTGTTGTTTTACTAAAATGTATGCTGGAGAGAACAAAATTTTGATTTTAGGCCATGAGTAGGTTTTCAAATGATGAAAATGAAATGCTAGAGGGTAATACATGTATGTAAATAAATACTTTGTCAATTCAGAAACAATACGAAATGTAATGATTACCTAGAAGGTTTCAATTACAATTGAAGCCAGTATACCTGAAACTGAATGTCGACTAGCTCAACAAGAAATACAGGCTTGGCATATAATTTTATCACCAAATTTCTTTGTATGGGATTAAAGTTTGACATTCGCTGTAAGTACTACCAGTAGAGGTCAGTAGACAGCGTTATTTCGATGCTCAAATGACCCCAGTACAGCGCCACCAGAAAACAGGCACTATACAATAGCTGCTACATTTGTAAAAACAAAGGAAATCGTTGTGGTCTCGAATGGGGGCGCTGTCATCGGTGGTGGTAGGATGAAGAAACAAACCAACATGCTTGTAATGGCGGCTTTCTAGTAGAGGTAAACAGTTTAGCTTCTGCTTTGGTGTTATTTAAGAAAATACATGTATCAAACCATCTTTTAAACAACTGACTTCAGAATACGTACAGTAATTGTAATGTTGCCAACGCCGAATTAGATTTGTCATCGAGGAACGCTTCAGTCATGAATTTTAACTTCAGAGTTTGAGTCTCGCAATTTTTTTACTTCAAGTTCACGATCACATCCTTATTAGCAGTGACATTACATATACTGTATACTTTGTATAAAAAGATAACTAAAGAAATATCTTAAACGTGACAATACCACACACATACATGACATTCTTACAGGGATTGGAAATACATGAATTTTTTTATCCCTATGCCTTGAGGCGTGAAGTCTATGACTTGATGAAGACTGAATGACCGAGCAATGAGGAGGAGTAAATTCCGTCCCACTATCTCAGCCAACACTGCTAGGAGATCATCATCGACTGCTAAACCAAACACAGGTACTAAAACTGCTAAAGATGGCACTGCAGCCAGGAAAGAACAAAACAAGGTAAGTTTATGGGTACACATTTTTTGTTTATAGTAGTACAATGTTTTGTTTTTGTTCTTCAACTTCAAGTTGAAACAATTACTGGATTCATGGGCACTTCAGATATTCAGCTGTGTAAGATTCATTAAAGAAAATCAACTCTTTCTTTTGTACCAAACCCTACTCCGCCATTCTTGTAATGTTTGAAGTCAATTAATTTGTAAGAGTTGATACTGATGAACATACAAAGAAAAAATGAGCTTCTGTCAGTGCCATGTTTTACTACAAATTACAATATACATCATGTATGTGCAAACCTAGCTCTGGATTTCTACGCTGCGGGGTTTCAACGCGTCTTGTAGTTCTGGATTTATACACTGCCGGGGTTTTGACACGTCTCCTCAGTGGGAGAAGACGTGTCGAAACCCTGCAGCATATAAATCCAGAGCTAGTACAAACCATTCACTTTCCATTCCCTAAAAAAATACTAATTTTCACAAATGTCTTTTATTTGAAGTCACCAGAGAAGGTGATCAGTACTACAACTGCCAAAGCTGGAAAGGACAAAACTAAAGATGTTGACGTTAGTGATGCCACAAAGACAGCCCCCTCAACACCACCACCAGCAGCAACTACAGAAGAATCCACTACAAGTAAAGCTGCACCCATCTCACCAACATCATCTAAAACACCTACATTGTCAACCACTGCAGCAGCATCTACAACAACAACTATAACAAAATCCACCTCTGCTGCAACATCTACAACACCAACCAATAGGAGAAGAAGAGCTGCAGCAGTACCAAACCTTGGACGACCTCGAGTTAGAGCCAGTCAACAGTCACAGAGTAACAAGGAGAGTGGTTCCACGGAACTGGACACTGTAAATGATTCTGTTAGCTTACATGACCCACCTACAGTGACGAGAGTCACAGAAAACTTTGTCAGGTAATTATTATCAAAGATCACTTTGACTTTGAGCCAATATTTCAGTCATCATTATTATCAAAGATCACTTTGACTTTGAGCCAATATTTCAGTCATCATAGTATCCGTTTATATAATTATTGTTTGAAAAATTTCCAAATTTGCATCCTCAGTCAGTGCAGTGATCATAGAATGTTCATATCCAGGCCTGTGTAACCATCACTTGACCTATTCCAAGTAGCCAAAGAAAAGATATGGTCTGTTCCAAAGAACCATGTTTTCTCAAAGTGTCTACATAAACAAATTTAACACAGCCTCCCATAATTACTGTGTTCATGTTTTGTTACTTCATGTCCCATTCATATCTTATGTATTGACTGTATTTTATATCGTAACAGGCCAGCTAAGTCAACAGATAAACAGCGGAGAAATGACAAGCCTCACAGCAAACCACTTGAAAAATTAGTAATTCCTAGCTCTGTTAGTGGAGCAAGTGGCAGTCTAAGACCACCACCTACTCCTACTAGAGATAGATTCAGTGACAAACGTACTGTTACACCTAATATACATGATAGACGGATGCGTGACTTAAAAGATATTGAAAAGGAACAAGAAGTAAGTGACGTTTTTGTAATCATTTCTACTGGACTTCACTTAATTAGTCACTGTGTAGTCATTGTATACGTATACATGGGGTTCTATTAATGTTATGAAATCTAAGAATTAGCAATTAAATGAAAGATGTGGTGTATAATTGACATATTCATCATTCATCAGAAAAGTCCACTGTTTAGACTATGGTTCAGTATATCAATTTCTAAGATGATGTAAATTGAAAATGAAGTAATGTCACAAGTTATGTTAGGTCATAATATTAGTATATTTCACAGTGTAGTTGTTGTTTTTCTTACTGAACAGACGCCTGCCAAAAGAAGGAAACGTTATGTGAAAACACAACCACCAGACAGAAGTAAGATGACAATGAGTGATTTGATATATTACAATCCTAAGAATAATCCTATGAAGTAAGTCCTTGTGAATTATTTACAACCTGTAACACACAAGTGAAGTGATTGCACTGAGTTCCACAATCCTTGTGAATTGTTTACAACCTGTAACACCCAAGTGAAGTGATTGCACTGAGTTCCACAATCCTTGTGAATTATTTACAACCTGCAACACCCAAGTGAAGTCATTGCACTGTGTTCCACACAACCTGTAGCACCCAAGTAAAGTGATTTCACTATGTTCTACAATCGACAAATTGAATATTTCCTGTGGTAAGATTTTGCTATAAGTGTTGGTATTGAAAGAGCAGCTAAAGAACAACTCATCGGTGCAATAAATGTAAGGGTCATCATGCTTGATTTTTAACTATCATTCATATCTAAGATAGTCACTTTAATGCCCAAGTCACTTATTTCCATACATTATTATTATTCAAAGACACAAAAGAAATAGACTGTAAGCTACATTGTGTCACTTAGCTCTAATCATCCTATGTGAATTGGGTTGGCTGATGTGTAAGGGTTCCCCAACATGTCATGTCATACAAGCTATACCAGAAATTAAGTCCCAGTGTTCTGTGTGCTTTGACAGGTCAAGTCTTGAAGACAGGGAAAAGAAAAGTGGCATAAATGGAGATGAGGATGAACAAGTCATTGGAACAATTGATAGTGTACAGTAAGTGCAGGATCGTGTGTCTGTGTCTGTCTCTGTGTCTGTGTGTTTGTGTGTATGCATGTGTGTGTGTGTGTATAATATATGCATGTATACATAACAATATATGTTGAATTCTTCATATAGATAATACATTCAAACAGCAGAAACTGACCAAACTTGGAAGTTCATTTTTATCATGTCTAACAAAAAAACTACAATTAAATTAAGACCCACTCTGTCTGTCTGTTTGTCTGTCTGTCTGTCTGTCTGTCTGTCTGTCTGTCTGTCTGTCTGTCTGTCTATCTGTTTATGGTTGATTTCAAGCCGAAAGGATTAAGACTATTTTCACTACTAACCACTATAGAGGATCTGTTTCTTTGTGACTACATCTACATTTTGATATCAAGTAGCAAGAATTATTATTATAATACTATTACTAACAGTACTACTTTAACTACTATCTGGATGAATCTGTTACTCCGCTACATTTGCTGCACATCATAGTGTTATCAGAGTCACATTTCAACCCAGTAGACCAACTTAACAAAATTTATGATTTATGTAAAGGAATGAAGAAACTGCAGATGATGTGACTTCAAATCCTGTTAATGTTGAAGATGGTGAGGAGGATGTTAATGATGATAATAATGATGATGATGATGATGCCATGCCAGTACCTCAAGTAAGAGTCAGCGAAGATGGTACTATAGTTATTAATGAGGCCAGGTAATTAAATCTTGTCAACTTTGACAAGTGTTAGCACTTTGTTCTCGTACCCATTTTATTTGTGGAGATTTTCACTTTGCTACCTGTATGTTATTACATACATGTGTATGTACCAGATATCACTTGCACTACTGACACTTGTGCATACTAGTGGTATTTGCATTGCAGTGCAATGCTGAAAACATTATTGCATACCCATATGCAAATGATATGCAAATACATGCACATTTGTTCCTTGTCCACGAAACCACATGATCACACATTATGATTTTTACAGAAATTAGCTGTTTCAGCCAAACATATGTACTGATAATACTAACAGAACCCTATGACTTGTGGGTGCTAATGTGGTACCGGGTACTAAGAGGTATTTGCACTTATATTTGCCCTGGATTCTGCTGCACTTTTACTTGCTAAAGTAAGGCCTCAGAGAACACTGCAAGCACTTGTGCAAATACCCTGAATATGCCAGATATCATTGGGGTTCTGTCATTGTATGGATATGATATATCTCTTTTTACTAAAGATGGATTTCTAAAATTTTGTTTTATTGATAAATTTTGACATGCGTTACAGTATGTGAGCTAACCAGCTGCTTAAGTTTATGGAAGTACGTGTACAAAGTTGTATTCCGCCCAGTGAAAACAGCAACTCATTTAGTTGCAAAGAGTTAATCACAAGATGACACATTCAATTTGATTTTCTCGTAGTTTATTGGTAGAGGCATCACCAAATAAATCACAAGATCCATTAGACTCTGAAGTTGTATATGAAAAGTCATCGTACACAACGTCTGCCAGTTTTAGAAAGAGAACTCATACAGCTACATGGACTGAGAGAGGTAAGTTATTGTACACAACATCTGCCAGTTGTAGAAAGAGAACTCATACAGCTACATGGACTGAGAGAGGTAAGTTATTGTACACAATGTCTGTCAGTTGTAGAAAGAGAACTCATACGGCTACATGGACTGAGAGGGGTAAGTTATTGTACACAATGTCTGCCAGTTTTAGAAAGAGAACTCATACAGCTACATGGACTGAGAGGGGTAAGTTATTGTACACAATGTCTGTCAGTTGTAGAAAGAGAACTCATACAGCTGCATGGACTGAGAGGGGTAAGTTATTGTACACAATGTCTGCCAGTTTTAGAAAGAGAACTCATACAGCTACATGGACTGAGAGGGGTAAGTTATTGTACACAATGTCTGTCAGTTTTAGAAAGAGAACTCATACAGCTACATGGACTGAGAGGGGTAAGTTATTGTACACAATGTCTGCCAGTTTTAGAAAGAGAAGTCATACAGCTACATGGACTGAGAGGGGTAAGTTATTGTACACAATGTCTGCCAGTTGTAGAAAGAGAACTCATACAGCTACATGGACAGAGAGGGGTAAGTTATTGTACACAATGTCTGTCAGTTTTAGAAAGAGAACTCATACAGCTACATGGACTGAGAGGGGTAAGTTATTGTACACAATGTCTGCCAGTTTTAAAAAGAGAACACAGCCATTGGTAAAACAGAGTCTGACTTGATAATTTCAGTTTTATTTTCTTTCACAAAAACTACCAAATTTTACAGAAGGTAACTTTGTAATATATGTTGTTTTCAATTCTCTTGCAGAAACTGCTAAATTTTACCGTGCTTTGAGCTCAGTTGGAACTGACTTTAGTTTGATCAATGCGATGTTTCCAAATCGTACACGTAATGAGATCAAAAACAAATTCAAACGAGAAGAAAGGTCAAACAGAGTTCTTGTGGACAAAGCAATCAGTAAGTCAGTATAGTGTATTATTTTATCAAACTTCATAGATTGTAGATAATGTGGCTGCTTTTCCTGAAAACATTGTCCAATACATATTCTTGTAAAACAGTTTTAAACAAGTAAATAGAGACTATATACATATCTCGCATTTTAACTGCAACCAGTAGTTGGTATAACATGTAGCCTTTATGCTGATGTTGAAATTACATAAGAGTAAACTAGACCACACTAGATATAGCTGTGAGCTGAGAGTCACACCCTACTGTACACTAAACGGTCAGAGATGTATACACCAACAAATGTATCATACTATCTAACATCACAAAAGAGCAATGATTTATTTGTGTTTGTTACTATGACTACTAACAGCTGAGACAAGACTTTTGATGTGTATGTTGATTGAATTTGTTACCATGACTACTGACAAAAAACAACACTTTGATGTGTCTGTTTGAATTTATTGCTGTGAATACTGACAACAAAAAACAACTTTTATGTATGTATGTGTTGATTGGATTTGTTGCCATGACTACTGACAACAAAAAGACAACACTTTGACATGTTTATTGATTGAATTTGTTGCCATGGCTATTGACAACAGAAAAACAACACTTTGACGTGTTTGTTGATTGAATTTGTTGTCATGGCTACTGACAACAAAACGACAACACTTTGATATGTCAGTTGATTGAATTTGTTGCCATGACTACTTTTACAGCAGAGAGACAGCACTTTGATATGTCTATGTTTGAACAAACCGAGTCAGACATTGAGGCAGAAAAAGAAAAATCAAGGAAGAAAAAAGCCAAAGAAAACAAAAAAGAAAGAGGCAGAAGAAAATTTGCTAAAAGTAAGTATAGGAAAAGTTTATATATTTATGTACATGTACTATCAATTCTTGGTACTTGCAGTAGCATTTTACCTAATGTTTAAGAGGCAAAATAGAACAAGAAGGTTGACTTAGGCCCTATTTTACACGATGGCATTTTCAAATGGAAGTGTAACTATTTTGTTGCATTTGCACCTACATTCTACACAGAGATTGCAAAAGCGCACATGAAAACGCAACAATTTTAAAACATTGCTGAAAGTGGTTTGTTTTGAATAAGATCTGTTTCATTAAAAACCAGACACTCGCATTTAATTTCAGGAATGACTCCAATCAATGACTTACTTATGTGCACATGCTTAAACCATGTCATTATATTTGCACAACATGTGCAACAGCATCATTCATTTTTAGAATTGTTCCGTCTTCAGTGTTTCTGTGGTCACTTGTCTTCCTTTTGTGTAAACACATGAAAATACATTAAAACCGAAAACATTACTATTGATTTTTAGCTCTACACATGCATTATACTAAAGCGCACATGAGAATACAGCTGTGTTTACACAACGTTTTCAAATAAATTCTTCAGCAGAAGTTGTGTTGTGGACCACGAAATTGAATGATTGTTAGTTTATTGTGTGTCTTGGTGGTTAACTACTATATCAGGTAATGAGAATTGAGATATCAGTTTTATCATTGAAACCCAAATAGCAGTATTTAGTCCGTATATATTTTGTAGGATTATTTCCTTGTTGAGATGTTGGATCACATCGTATATACACCAGACGTTATAACTTATGAATTGTTCTCACATCATGACAGATAAAAAGAATGATGAACTAGCCAGTACGAATGAGACTAGTATAGCGGACGGAGCTGATCATGAACAAACTGAAAACACAGAGAGTGAGAAATCAAGAACAGAGACGAGTGTACACAATGACGATGACAATGAAAGACATGGCATTGAAGAAGATACTGATAACACAATGAATGACAATGCAAAGAAAAAAGACTCGGATGTAGACAGTGATGATGAAATACAGATTGTTGACATTTTGAGTAAACCAACAAGATCTGGACGACAACCCAAACTAACCAAGTCATTCACCATAGAAGAACCTCAACAGAAGAGAAAAAGGAAACTGAAAAGTGATCGAACAGTGGCTAAGAAATCACCAGATAAATACACCTTACCTGCACTTAAATTAGCTGATAAACAGAGTCGTGACTTTGGCAGCTATACTAGGAACTCTTCACAGCTTAGTAGCAGAGAAGTGGTTAACACATCTAGTCAGAGTAGTAGTACTAGAGGGGTTGATTTACCTACACGGAGTGATATCAGGGATGGGGTAAACTTGTCTGCTCAAGGTGATATCAGGGATGCGGTAAACCTGTCTGCTCAGAATGATATCAGGGATGGGGTAAACTTGTCTTCTCAGAATGATATCAGGGGAAACGTTAACATGCCGTCAGTTTCTGAGAACAGAACTTCATCAACAAATTCATCCACTCAGGAAGGGGAGAACAATGATGTGGTCAGAGAGGGAAGCAATGTGATAGCATCACTTTCTTCATTTGGAAGTTATGTCCAAAATTCTCCTGTCAGTGACTCAAGGACTATTACAACAGTTGCATCAGGGGCAACAGAATGTGGAACAAGACTTGCTTTTACTTACATTTTCCCTGAGACAAGGTTTAAATCACCCACTGATAACTCAGGAAATCCTTGCCAGGGCCAGCAAAATGGTGACTCTTGTAGCAACTATGATGACAAAGAAACAGAATGTGAGTCTTTACATCAAAGTGATGAAGCCTGCACAGAACTACAATATATTGACAATCAGTTGGATGATAAAGAAGAACATCAGATGATGGAATTACTAGATGCTGAAGCTGTGGTGACTACAAGTACAGTAGAAATGGAAATAGCAACATGTAGTGAAGATACAGGACCATTTATACCACCCACTGTCATTGCCAATACTAAAGGGTCAGCTGTTACAAATGTTATTAATACTAATATGTCAGACTCAGATAGCAATGATTGACATAGATAGATGTACTTAGCACTACAGTCAGCATTTTGGATTTCGATTAAAATTAAGGTGTGAAATGCAGTTATAGAAAAAATTAGTTGCAGATTTCAGAATCAGATTCAGTTTTGAGGACAATATGAAACTAGTCTTATATTCAGACTCAGATTCAGCCTCATACAGGAAGTCACGATGACACCCAACAAAAGCAGTCATACAAAAAATAATAATGTCCAGGCTACAGGAAATGTAGCACTGGCTTTATGTGAGAGGGGATGTCTCACCTTGTACAGCAAAAATTACCTGAAAATCAGAGATAAAAGCTTGTCACTGAGACATTTGTAATTGATCAAAGTTCAGCTGATGTATGTTTGTTGGTAATCTGTAATTCCAATGATGTATCTGTAATATGTCCATTGTAGAAAGTGTGGAATAACTGTTGTAGAATTAGGTTTTGGAAAGAATGACGACTGCGCAACCAAGTACTAATTAAAGCAACTACATATTCTTTATTGGTTATAAACAAACGCCCACAAATCACACACAGTTTACATAGGGATACCAACATTCCTTATATATTGGCTGGAACTTGGAACACACAAACTTAAATACTTGATATTGACTTATCTATGATTGGTTACTAAGGAAAGAGTTGGAGAGAGATTGCTTTCATAATTGAGAAAATTTACAGCAATCAGATTGGGTTGAGAAGCTCTGTTAGAATCCTAAAAATTTACTCCAGCTCAGTGTGAAATTTCATTTCCGACAGAAACATTTTAATCTTATTTCAAAGTCTGTAGAAGTAACATTTATGGTGGGTGGGAAGTGGGACCATTTCCTGTTGTCGCAATTGTAGTATTTCTGGTTTGACTGATTTCATTGGGTGCCATCACGATTTTCTGTATCTGAGAATATATGAGGCTGAATCTGAGACTCAATATGACACTTGTCTCATATTGTCCTCCAATGTGAATCTGAATCTGAATCTGAATCTGAGACCAAGTTTATAGACTGCAGCACAAAGAGTGGTCCTATGCTATCTTTATGGCTCCACTGCTATGATAAAAGTAATGCAAGACTTGGTATTTAACCATGGGTCTTCTAGATTCATATTGTTATAGTTCAATATTGCTACAAAACACAACAGACAATTTGTCATTGTCAGAAACTTCACCTTGACAGAGTTACAGTCCCTCCCTTACCTTCATCCAGAAACTGTAAGAGTGGTCGCCATAATTTGAAGTCCTCTTTTACAAAAATTCTTAACAGTACAACATTGACTAAAGTTTAGTTGTTTAAAAGGAATTCTGTGTTAAAAATGAATTTCCCCGTTAATTTATTAAGAGATTTTTTAAATTATGCATAAAGTATCATTTGTAGAAAGTCTTTTGAAGGATACATTGTTACTATATTGCACTGACATTCTTTCAATGTTAAGATCTAACGAAAAGAAACATAGAAATATGAAAGATGTGGCTAATGTTTATTTTTTTCCTCAAAATATACTTAACAATTTGAGTGCGTTTGAACATAAGCAGAGTGTGCATAAGCTAAAAAAAATGTTTTGACACACAAACCTTAATACTTAGATGTATGTTTGAACAGAACGTACCACATCATCTAAATACTGATGTTACGGCCAGTTCAAAATTACAAGATTACACTGCCCTCTAGTGGTGACCCACTTCTGTGAATGAACTGTTGACTTATTTCGTGTATTTTGTACGATGAAAATGTGTGAATAAATGGAAGAATAGTAAGAAACTAATGCTAATGTTTTGTTTTGTTTTTGTGTTATCAAATTAGTACCCCACCCCAACGTTTACGCTCTCCCTTTGTTTCTTAAAATGGGAGGGGTTCAGTAGGACTTTTCCCTTTATGATTTGGGTATTGTTGAAAACTTATTAGTAGGATTATTAAGGAATGAGACATACATCACTTCTATGATGGCTGCTGGTGGGGATGATATGGTAGGGATGTCTCTTCTAACAGTGTAGGAAGCCATTTAGAGGCACAATATATCAAACCATACACATAATATGTAACTCTTGTTCTCTCTCTTCTCATGCACTTATTGAATAATTAGGCTTTGTATTAATATAAAGGATAATTTTCAAGTTTGTTGAATGGGCCAATGTTAAAGCCGAAGAATAATTGAATGTTGTCTTCAACACCTCAATATTATTTATCAATGCTTACTCTCCAGTACATATATGGTCCTTGTCATAATCTTAACACTATTGTTACAGTATATAAATAGACATGACCACAGTCCCTCTATGGACTGTGACATGACCAAATATTGAAGATCGGTTATCACCTGCTTCATAACTGAATACGGGTAAATGAAGTTTACATTGCAGCAAAGCAACAAGAAATGTTGCAACTTTACAATGGCAACGAGTGTTGGTTAGGTTTATTTTGATTCCGAGAGCCACAACTCAATGAAATGTCGAAAATAAGACCATCACCCACCACCCCCACCCACCTCCTCTTTGAACTTTGTAAAAGTGATGACCCCTTTTCTTTGACCACGAAATGGAGGTGACTCCCGTCCCTCTGTTTGGCCGCCCCTGGCCATAAAACTAAACGCTACCTTACTCTACACCAACAATATAAGTTATAACTTCAAAATATCTTGAAATCGTTTCTTTACTTGTCTGTCATTGCTTAATATTTATTTCATTTTGTTCTTTTAGGCTGTGACGCCCACTGTCTGTGTTTACTCTTGGCAGATACGTACAGGTGTCAAGTAAATAAATGTTTAGAACTGAATAACAAGGTTACACGTACATATGCACATAATCGTTATTATGTATTTGCTCTTGACATCATACCTTGACTTTAGTTATTCCTCTTCGAATAAATAAAAATACACATCTAGCGTTAGTTAACCCCCCCCCCCCCGCCGTTTCACGATTTCCTCTGAGTCTGTAAATACAAACTTTGCGTACAAACCCTGAAACCAACCAACGAGTATGTTATTATATATACTTAGCTAAAAATAATATCGTAACGATTAATCGAAATATGTTATCTATTGAACGATAACGACCGACACTGTAATTTTTTAACTACTGGGTGTACTATCTAGAGATGTTTGCCCATTTGTTACTATGACAACACATAGAAACCTACTTCACCAGTGTTACGGTGTTGCCTGCAATCTGTGTAAAGCTAACTCACTCTGTGTTAACCACCGTTACGGTAGCACCGGTAAAAGTCACTCTGTGTTGTTATAAGCACCGTTGACAAGTGTCCTGTAGCGTGTTTCTAACATGTAAGTATACATTTTCTTATACCACTTTACAAAATACGGGACAGTTTTACTCAGAAACTACCCAGTCTCGGTCTTAAGTTGTTCTTCTTCTGAATAGGATCATCTATGTCTTCTTTTTGTGTGTTAATCTTGCATATTTTTTCTTGTTCAGACTGGAATTCGTAACCCAGAGATTAAAATACAAACTGTGAGCAAACATTGGCCATTGTTCTGAATGATAAAAAAAACAAATAATTCAAATTTCAAGGAGGAAAACATTCATTACATACTAGTTAAGCCAGTACATTACAGTGAATTTTTGTCACTTGGTCAATCAAATTTTATCATCAAACTTGCCCTATAATATATAGTGTTGTTTGCCATATGTGACCAACCAGTCTCTTAGTCTAGTTCCTGACGATGACATTGACTTCATACTTTCAATTCATCACCACGGTCAACCTCTCCGTCTGAACTAGACTAAGTATGACGTCAACGTCACCGTCGGGAACTAGACTGTCAGTCTCTCAGCTGTCATATGTTTCAACAGTTCGTTGGAAAAAAAAACTTTGAAACACAGAGGGGGAAAACGATCATTTATTGTCAGAAGTATGCCGTCGTAATAGTGGAATTATTTTTTGGCGGTTAAATTCTCATATACATGTTTAGTACTTTGTGCGTTGGGTGTTTCTGGTGAGTACTGTCCGCCGGATAGCCCTGTATCATGTCTTTACCAAACCCATTCCCCTCGTGGTGTGATATTTATCACCATAACAACGGTAAACAGATAACACAATATACAAATATGGAAGAATATATGACAATATTTGTTGTATCAACCCGGCATATTTGGTTAGACACGCCTTAGCAACTGTCGACCCTTTACATGTTGTACTTTGAACACAATTGTCTGTACTGTAATCACCAATCAGAACAGACTGGATGTTGTTCGTCGCTAAGAAGAGCAGACAACACCAAACAGCCGCTAATCATCCAAATTAACAGCAAGTATGTTAATTATGACAAGCTTAACAAGACTGATACGGGGGACACACTTCTATCCTAATTACCAAATTTGAGCACGCCCCAAAATTGCACAAATAACGTACAGCTGGTATATTTAGTAGAAATACCTTATTAACACAATTAACAGAAACAATATTAATCAATAACTTTTCAAATCATATTGTCTCAATACCGATATTTCGATATCTATGACGTCATCAGTACTATAAATCTATTATGACTTATAAGAGTCATTAAAACATTCTTTTAAAATTTTCTCATCAAGTTTGATGTTCAGTTATAAGAAGAACCCGTACACGTATTTGGTGTTGAGTACAACCTTGACAGTTTCACTTGTTTTTTCAGCCTAGAATCTCAGTATATACTTGTAGTTGATTTGGGCTACTCTCAAGATTTGTGGGTAATAGCCAAAGTCAACTAGGACCTTCGATTTTATCAATACCTTGCAAAACACTGACATATTTTCAAGTCTCAGTATTTTTAGAAAAGATGTCCTAAATGAAATAGTTGGTGTGTAAATTTAACGCAATTTCGGTAATTTTATCTTCTTTTAATTTATTTTATTTCTATTTTTACTAGTTTTGTAAATATTGTATGCATTTTAGTCTTTCCAATTTCAGAGTGTCTGTAAATGGGGTAATCCTGTAGACATCTCAAATAGATAAAAAATAAATAAATAAATAAATAACTACAAGCATACAAAGGAGGTAAAACTGCTGAGGTTGTCCTCACACTTGTCCCCGCCAAATTCAATGAGGTCTGAAAGATGCGACGAAAGATACATCTTGGCTATCACCAAATCCCTTGGCCTTCACCACTACTATTTAAAGATGAAATGATAAATACTTTAGATTATCTAAAATCAATAGAGTGAAACAAACAAATCATACATCTATATGTACAGACACTATTTGTATTCTATAAGATAGGATGAAATCAACATGACTGTTTTCATAAGCTATTGTATTAGCAATGAAACCATCAACTGTAACCCATTTTTTTTTTCTCTCGGCAACTTCAAAGTACACTGTATGGTTATCATAAATTCTAATGCCAACGGATTGCCTAGTGTAACCTAACCCTTCAAACCGTGAACTACATACATGTACAAGACATGACATGACATGACATGACATGACACGATGTCGTCTAGTATTGATGAGATTTTCCCTGGATTTTTTTTTCAAATTTATAAGGATTTTCGAAACCAAATCCCATGTAAAATTGGTAAAGTTTATCTGTAAGCTTATGAAAAATATATTCACATCATAGCGAGCCCACATCTTGATAATCGGGCGACAGCGGTACATGATAACATGACTACCTACTTTTTCCCGTTCCCTAAGACAATAATGCCGCGACTTTTATCAAGACGAGGTAATACTGGTTTGTATATTGTTACTGATGACTAAATAGCATACACTGTTTCATTCTTTTTCAGCGTTGAAAAATGGGAGCAAAAGAGCTTTGTTTTTCCATTTTATGGTTTCTATGCTTGATCTTCATATCCTGGCCAGTGGCTTTCTTTACGGCGTGGTTCTACATTATATGCCTTCCATTCGGTGTGTGTATCGACTTCTGTAAGCAACTCTGTGAGCTTCTGCTGAAAGTAGTAAACTTTCCGGAGTGGACAACACAGAAGATGGTCAAGGGCGAAGGCTGTTAAACTATGACGTCACAGACATGGCTGCTACAATAAATGACACTATTTCATGTATCTATTCTACATGTTAATCAATAACAATATGTAATGGTGTGAACGGACTTTTACACATTTTATAGTTTCTACAAAACTCTACGTTAACAATGCTGCTAACCGTCATCCTATGTCAAACCGCCATTACTGTATTTAAAAAAATCTTTACTTTATTATTGCATGTTTTTACGATAATGATCTATGTTGCTAAGTTATACGTGCCGCTGTATTTAAACGTCAATTGTATCCGTACGTGTTAGTCTATGGTTTAAAGGGGGCGGTGGCTATACATACATATTGGTTTGTTTTAAACCATAAAGAGTCACGGTGGGTTGTTAGTTTCCTATGGCTGAGAAGGGGGTGGTGGCTACATATAGTGTAAATTACCTACACACTGGGTCATGTCCCTGGTTATTTCGATATTTGGCATATTTTAAACCATAAAGAGAGAATGGATTGAGCTAAATAAAATCGAAAATCGTTGCGTATTTTATTCTACTTACATATGTATGTTTCATGACGCATTTTGCAATTCTTGAACGAATATTTTTTGTATGAGATTTTGTATAATATTCAAACCTTTTCAGTTTAGCAGTAAATGAATACAAAGTAGTTGTAAGTACTCATATATCACAGTTGCTAGCTAACAATGTCACGTACATGCAATACATCCTGTGATTATTTATTCATAGTCTACTCCCTATACGATATCGTTACAATTTACACCTCTACGAGTAGAGACCACGTTGGCCTCCACACTAATTTACTCAATAGCATTTAGGTTGCAGGTATTCTGTATTTTATCTTCTGTTTGTAATATATATGTCAAATGTTTTGTGTTATGTCGATGAATTATCGTTATTATTCCGTTGGTACAAATAATAGAAATAATAGCAATACTTAGATTAGGATAAAACCTACGGACTACTATACATGTCCATATATTTTCTGTTGAGGTCAGGAATCAAATACTGTAATGTATAGAACTAGCATAAAAACAAACTATAATATTGTTGTTAAGAGAACTGACAATTGCCTATTATGTTATGTTATGATTAAATGTACTATTTTGTATACGATTCTGTTGTGTTGTATTGTATTCCATCGCACTGGGACTATGCTATGTAAGTATAGAACTGTGGATTTCTTTTTATTCTCTATCTTTCATATTAACTATATGGGCTACCTAATATACTACTGTATACCTAACCGAGATGAAGAATGAAATACTATGCCATGCCATAAGTTGTTGCTTCTTGCAATGTCATGTCCTCAATATTATTCCAACTTAAGAACATATCACTTTTGACTTTGCAAGGATTCTTTAAGAAGGATTGTCATAAAATCTTTCAAAGTTCTAGAACTGATATAATTTTTCCATATAACTTTGATATTGTTGTAATTTCGCCTTCTTGAAGCGAGAATCTATCTTGGCCGTCTCTCCATGTAATAATCTATAAATTACTTAAATTCTAAAATATGTAATGGAAAACAAGAGTCATCTAAAATAACAACATAAGCTATAGAAAAATGCAATAATGTCAAACTACACGCTTTTTTTCCGATTTATCAAATCTAACAATATAATGTATTACGTGGTGAATCCTAAGCCATCTCAATAACTACTACTCGATTTATCTACGGTGAAGACACTATCCACGATTTATATACGGTAAAGATATCCAGTACTCACACGAAGAGGACAGTGTTTGGTCCTGTGGTTTAGGACTCACTTTTGTCCCCACCAAAACGTAAACTTTCTGGTGACATTGCCGTGTGTGTAAAGCTGTGTACAAGATTAGTGTTTTATCCATCTCATTGGAACTATTCCCTGTGATTAGACGATCTTCGTATTTCTGTTGACAGTGTAGTATTACCCACTCGGATTAAACGACTCGCTACTACGTTAGTTATCAAGATGATCCGACAACAAATCGAAGAGAAATATTGAGACAGCATTGGAATGAAAGTAGTCTTTCACTTTTACTGTATATGAGAATTACGGATCCTTTTTTTATAGATAATATTTTCGTTTATTTTTAAGATAATGTGACTGTATATTTATATGTTATCTTAATTCTACAGTATCAATGCCTACCAATCTTTATTGATTGTAATGAATACTGAGTCAATAAAACCGTCTTTGAAGTTTATTTCGAAACAAATCTTTCCATGTTCTCATACCTTACAACTTAGTGACATCACAGAGTAAGTGTTACAATTACCCACCTTTTTTTGTGAAGTAGCGGAAACCTATGACAAAGATGACACCAATAAGTTAATATTTAGCCGATCAAATCCACACATATCTACGTGTCGATGGAATTCACATATCTAGGTGTAGGCGACTGACATAGTCACAGTCTCCACATTATATCCGTATAGATAGCCTCGCCCTGTTGTCTCTTCTATACCACCATCATTTCCTCCTGTGTGATAGGGCGTGCCGTCGAGATCTAAAACAGTGCCTGTGTGTAATCACCACAAAAAACAAGTAAGTAGCTAATTATACTGTATAATACACATCACCATTATTATCATTGGCATATATATATATTTTAGGTTGTCCTTGATTTCCAATAGATATGTAGTATTTATATACAGAGGTGTGTTCTCTTATTGTACACGGAAGTAGTAGATAGAAGTTGTTATTTTGACAGGAAGAATATAGTACTAAGTAACAATGATTGAAATCAACAGATATGTGTACAGTGTATTAGGTAATAGTGTATTCAATTATCGTGTTTATACGTTCTAATTATCTAGAATCATTGTCAAGTACGCATGTTCAGTATCACACCGTGTATCTACGATGAGCATCAGTGTAGTGTTTACTCAGTTCATATATCCGTAGAAGTTGTATAAACGATACACCTCAAGGAAGTGCTACCTACTTAGTACTTTTTATGTCATTTTATTTGTCTATGGTAAAACTTAAATACAAATACTTATTGATATTAATATGATGTCCATTTCAACCATGAGATATAAAATTCAAAGTTCACGGTACACCACATATAGATTACACAGTGAGCATCACTGTACATAAATATCCAGGTGCACCATGGTCTTAAGGTTATACACACATGCCATGCCAATCAAGATACAAATCAAAGGTTCAATTCTGCTTCAAACACAGTCGAGGATAAATTTTGCTACTTTTATAGCAACCTTAATGTAACTGATACTTGAGGTCTATCATGGTAGGGTTGAACCACTATGACGATGATTCGTCTATAGGGCACGCCGTGACGGGGCGCCCTCAGACGACAAGACGTATCTTACAGTCTAGGACGATATCTGCTAA